>NC_060176.1:4154206-4194206 GCF_021184085.1 Oncorhynchus gorbuscha
TTTGGCCTCCATTCATAAAAAAGTATAAAATAATAGCCACTCAGCATTGAAATAAACTGAGTGAGCTCAACTGTGAATGATCCTGGTGCACCAAAAAAGTTGTTGTTGCTTCACTCCAATCACATCATGAGAGCAATACGTCATAGACAGAAATAACTTGAATTGTTGCATCTCATGTTGTTGTTTTCCGGTGGCTAGCTAGCTAAAATGGGCCCTTTCCTAAATTATCCATGGATGGAGACAGGGATTTGGATTTGTGGTTTTACTTAATTCTCTGTACTGGCCAATGATGCGATTCTGATACAACCATAAATTCATATGTGGTGCCCTAACCTGAAAGAATGGAAGTTCAATATGTAGCCAGATGTAGAAGGCTAATGTTAACTAGCTAACATTGCCCATGATAGGAAGTTAGGCTAGTGAGCAAGCATTTTAGCAAGGTAGCCTAGGACAACAAAAAATAAAAGCTTGTACTGTATGACAGTCACAGACCATTTCATCAACATGAAAGAGAGGAGGATGGAATTGTCATTTCTCTACAAGTAGGGTGAGTCAACATGTTTTTTCTACTTGCATGGATGCATGCACACACACACACACACACACACACACACACACACACACACACACACACACACACACACACACACACACACACACACACACACACACACACACACACACACACACACACACACACACACACACACACACACACACAGTCAGAAGTCAGAGCAGCCACATCATATTCAGCGTACGTTGATTGGACTCATTTGTGTTTGGTATCTTTTAGTTGTCACTGTATTAAACTAAACATAGGTGATTTGATGATGGTGAAATGTTGACATTGAAATGTTGCTGGATTATTGGAGGCAGCTCCTGTTTTCTTTTGTGACTTGAGGTAACTCTCCCCGGTTCCAAATCAATAGTTGTTTAGTATTCCGAAAATGTCGTAAACATTACCTTGCTTGACCATGCTATAGGTCATGTAACTGTTTGTTACATACAATATGCTTTGTGAACTTCACAGGACAGAGGTTACTCTCGGGTTTTGTGATGAAACAAAGGTGTGGTTGAATTTATTCTGCCACTGTGTCTTCTTATTGTCCCGGCCTTTAGGCCTATTATCACGGTCACAAGGCATATGAACTAGCCTGTATCACATCCGGCCGTGATTGGGAGTCCCATAGGGCGGCGCACAATTAACCCAGCGTTGTCCTGGTTTGGCCGGGGTAGGGGAGGGTTTGGCCGGGGTAGGGGAGGGTTTGGCCGGGGTAGGGGAGGGTTTGGCCGGGGTAGGCCGGGGGAGGCCGACATTGTAAATAAGAATTTGTTCTTAACTGACTTGTCTAGTTAAATAAAGGTTCAATCCATATTGGTGAAATATATATATATATATATTGGGGTGGCAGGGTAGCCTAGTGGTTAGAGCGTTGGACTAGTAACCGAAAGGTTGCAAGTTCGAATCCCCAAGCTGACAAGGTACAAACCTGTCGTTCTGCCCTTGAACAGGCAGTTAACCCACTGTTCCTAGGCCATCATTGAAAATAAGAATTTGTTCTTAACTGACTTGCCTAGTAAAATATATATTTCACATTATTGCATCAGCTCCTCAACAATGTGATTTTGACACTCGTGTTAAGAATAGATCATTTTTAAAATGATATAATTATATGTGTACTGTAACTAATTAGTCTGTCAAGGTAGAATGATGCTTTATTACACATAAAGTACACCTGACAAAAGCATTTCCCACAGATCAGGGTGAGGGAATATGTTTCCAAATAAGGTCCAGTTCAATACTCACAGTAAGAAACACCCAACAGCTCCAATCAGAGTTCCTGTCCAATCTGTCTGTCTGACAACAGATGGCTGTCTTCTTCTGGTTAGTTTATGGGCAGAAAGATGTGCTACCACTTTTCTCCATCACTCTATAAATCCCTCTCCCATCAAATGTTTTTTCCTCACAACAACAACACTAGTATCTCTGAAAGTGTTGAGACAGAACAGGAACTGATTCTGATCGGCACAGAACCATTGTTCCTAATGGGAATAGGATCTGTGTGTGTGAGCGTGCGTGGGTGTCCCGTGTGGGTGTGCGTGTGTGAATCAGGCTGTGCAGACAAGAGAGTTAACACACAGTAATAACCTCAGGCTGTGACGCAGTAGAGTACGGGGTTGGGCTCTGCTGCAGGCACACATGAAAGAAGGAGAGAGAAGAGAGGGAGAAACTGTAGAAATGGCCTGCTCATGAAAGAAGGAGAGAGAAGAGAGGGAGAAACTGTAGAAATGGCCTGCTCAGTGAAACTGTAGAAATGGCCTGCTCAGTGGTATGTGTGTGATGTCATGGGAAAGTAGAAAGAGTGGAGAGTCAAAGAGAGGGAGAAACTGTAGAAATGGCCTGCTCAGTGGTATGTGTGTGATGTCATGGGAAAGAGAGTGAGAGAAGAGAGGGAGAAACTGTAGAAATGGCCTGCTCAGTGGTATGTGTGTGATGTCATGGGAAAGAGAGTGAGAGAAGAGAGGGAGAAACTGTAGAAATGGCCTGCTCAGTGGTATGTGTGTGATGTCATGGGAAAGAGAAAGTAGAGAGATGTGTGTGAAGAAAAAGAAAAGAGGGAGAAACTGAGAAAAGTGGATGTGTGTGATGTGGGGAGAGGGAGGAAAGAAAGAAGAGAAAAAGAGAGTATGAAAGTGGCAGCAAGGGAGGTAGTTAAGAGAGAAACAGTCAGAAAGAAAGAGAGAGAGAGAGATAGACAGACATAAACAGAGAGAGAAGGAGTTACTACTCCTCCCTGTCCGTTGACACCACCCACCCTCTGTTTGTCTGGGTCCACATATCTGATGCCAAAGTAGTCCTTCTCCAGCAGGTTAAGGTGGTGACAGATGAGATCAAACAGGTACTGTCCCTTTGCATCGCGCTGTAACACATAAGAAAACACTACATGAATAACTGAGGAGAGACAAATACTGTCACCAATGTAGGGGTGACAGAGGTGACAACCAGGTAGAGGAGATACCAGGTAATGCATCTCGCTGTACAACCGTGAAACACAACACTAGTTAGTAATGTAGGGGTGACAGAGGTGACAACCAGGTAGAGGAGATACCAGGTAATGCATTTCGCTGTACAACCGTGAAACACAACACTAGTTAGTAATGTAGGGGTGACAGAGGTGACAACCAGGTAGAGGAGATACCAGGTAATGCATCTCGCTGTACAACCGTGAAACACAACACTAGTTAGTAATGTAGGGGTGACAGTGGTTGGTAGCCAGGCAACGCCACAGACAGTGGCTGACAAAGAGCTAAGGAGGAGAGGGGTGAAGACATGAACAGACACCATGTACAAAGATTTGGGGCTCAAAAGAAATGAGATTTCAATAACACCAGAACGTGGTTAATATTTCACCAACCCTGGGGACATATCTGAGGAGAATCAAATATTAATATGCAGAAACAGCCATCTGTGATGTCTCGCTGAAACCTCTACTGCAGAGGAAAAGACATGATGGAGAGAAGCAGTACGGAGAGGTAGACAAGGTGGAAAATGGAGTAGATTGGAGCAATGTACACCTGGTGCAGACAGTGATGAGAAGGAAATGTAGAGAGTGAGAAATTCAATTGGCCCCTCAGTGTAGTGCTGTGAGTGGGAAATGGAATAGGCCCTGCTGTGCAGTACAGTAAATGAGAAATGGAATGGAACCTGTAGTGCAGCGCATGACAAATGGAATAGTCCCACTTCTGTAGACTTTTCAAAGAGCGAGAAATGGAATATACTCTACTGCTTACTGCCTGCTCAGGCATAGGTGGTCACTGGGTGACTGGGCTCCGCCCCAGCCTGTCTGTTGATGTAATCAGTATCCACCTCAGCCCCAGCCTGTCTGTTGATGTAATCAGTATCCAACTCAGCCCCAGCCTGTCTGTTGATGTAATCAGTATCCACCTCAGCCCCAGCCTGTCTGTTGATGTAATCAGTATCCACCTCAGCCCCAGCCTGTCTGTTGATGTAATCAGTATCCAACTCAGCCCCAGCCTGTCTGTTGATGTAATCAGTATCCAACTCAGCCCCAGCCTGTCTGTTGATGTAATCAGTATCCACCTCAGCCCCAGCCTGTCTGTTGATGTAATCAGTATCCAACTCAGCCCCAGCCTGTCTGTTGATGTAATCAGTATCCACCTCAGCCCAGCCTGTCTGTTGATGTAATCAGTATCCACCTCAGCCCAGCCTGTCTGTTGATGTAATCAGTATCCACCTCAGCCCAGCCTGTCTGTTGATGTAATCAGTATCCACCTCAGCCCCAGCCTGTCTGTTGATGTAATCAGTATCCATCAGCCCCAGCCTGTCTGTTGATGTAATCAGCCCTGTTGATGTAATCAGCCTGTCTGTTGATGTAATCAGTATCCACCTCAACCCCAGCCTGTCTGTTGATGTAATCAGTATCCAACTCAGCCCCAGCCTGTCTGTTGATGTAATCAGTATCCACCTCAGCCCAGCCTGTCTGTCAGTATTTGCCCAGCCTGTCTGTTGATGTAATCAGTATCCACCTCAGCCCAGCCTGTCTGTTGATGTAATCAGTATCCACCTCAGCCCCAGCCTGTCTGTTGATGTAATCAGTATCCACCTCAGCCCAGCCTGTCTGTTGATGTAATCAGTATCCACCTCACCCCAGCCTGTCTGTTGATGTAATCAGTATCCACCTCAGCCCAGCCTGTCTGTTGATGTAATCAGTATCCACCTCAGCCCAGCCTGTCTGTTGATGTATCAGTATCCACCTGAGCCCAGCCTGTCTGTGATGTAATCAGTATCTACCTCAGCCCCAGCCAGTCTGATGATGTAGTCAGTATTTACTCAGCCCCAGCCAGTCTGATGATGTAGTCAGTATTTACCTCAGCCCCAGCCTGTTTGATGATGTAGTCAGTATGTACCTCAGCCCCAGCCAGTCTGATGATGTAGTCAGTATTTACCTCAGCCCCAGCCTGTTTGATGATGTAGTCAGTATCTACCTCAGCCCCAGCCAGTCTGATGATGTAGTCAGTATCTACCTCAGCCAGTCTGATGATGATGTCAGCCCCAGCCAGTCTGATGATGTATCTACCTCAGCCCCAGCCTGTCTGATGATGTAGTCAGTATCTACCTCAGCCCCAGCCTGTCTGATGATGTAATCAGTATCTACCTCAGCCCCAGCCAGTCTGTTTGATGATGTAGTCAGTATTTACCTCAGCCCCAGCCAGTCTGATGATGTAGTCAGTATCTACCTCAGCCCCAGCCTGTCTGATGATGTAATCAGTATCTACCTCAGCCCCAGCCAGTCTGATGATGTAGTCAGTATTTACCTCAGCCCCAGCCAGTCTGATGCTGCAGTCAGTCACTCTATGACAGGCCTGGGCAATTATTTTCCATGGAGGGCTATATTTTTGCCATCGCGGGCCAGAATCATATTACAGGATTATACATCATGTGTATGACTGTGTTGACAGATCTACTGTAAATCATATATCTAATATCTACTGTAAATCACATCCAGATATGCTACTTATTTAACTTTTATACATGCACAGAAATAAACCACATCCATGTTCTCCTTTTGGTAGGTATTTTCATTATTAAACATCAATGAACTACATGGACAGAAAAGTACAGTTTCTGATGTCGCTATGCAAAGGATTGCTGAGAGGTGAGGGTCAGTAAGCGATGATCTGTGCCTTGACTTGCAGATTGTCTGTTCACATACAGTAGCTTGCGAAAGTATTCACCCCCGTGGCATTTTTCCTATTTTGTTTGCGGTACAACCTGGAATTAAAATATATTTTTTTGGGGGGGGTTGTATAATTTTGGGGGGGTTGTATAATTTTACACAACATGCCTACTACTTTGAAGATGCAAAACAAAAAGTGAAACAAAGTAGAAATAAGACAAAAAAACAGAAAACTTGAGCGTGCATAACGATTCAACCCCCCAAAGTCAATACTTTGTAGAGCCACCTTTTGCAGCAATTACAGCTGCAAGTCTCTGAGGGTATGTCTCTATAAGCTTGGCACATCGAGCCACTGGGAGTTTTGCCCTTTCTTCAAGGCAAAACTGCCCCAGCTCCTTCAAGTTGGTTGGGTTCCGCTGGTGTACAGCACAGATTCCACAGATTCTCAATTGGATTGAGGTCTGGGCTTTGACTAGGTCATTCCAAGACATTTAAATGTTTCCCCTTAAACCACTCAAGTTTTGCTTTAGCAGTATGCTTAGGGTCATTGTCCTGGTGAACTTCCATCCCAGTCTCAAATCTCTGGAAGACTGAAATAGGTTTCCCTCAAGAATCTCCCTGTGTTTAGCGCCACCCATCATTCCTTCAATTCTGACCAGTTTCATAGTCCCTGCCATTGATAAACATCCCCACAGCATGATGCTGCCACCGCCATGCTTCACTGTGGGGATGGTGTTCTAGGGGTGATGGGAGGTGTTGGGTTTGCGCCAGACATAGTGTTTTCCTTGATGGCCAAAAAGCTCCATTTTAGTTTCATCTGACTAGAGTACCTTCTTCCATATGTTTGGGGAGTCTCCCACATAACATGCCTTTTTGCGAACACCAAACGTGTTTTCTTATTTTGTTCTTTAAGCCATGGCTTTTTTCTGGCCTCTTTTCCATAAAGCCCAGCTCTGTGGAGTGTATGAGTTAAAATGGTCCTATGGACAGATGCTTCAATCTACGCTGTGGAGCTTTGCATCTCCTTCAGGCTTATCTTTGTTCTCTCCGTTGCCTCTTTGATTAATGCCCTTGCCTGGTCCGTGAGAGTTGGTGGGCGGCCCTCTCTTAGCAGGTTTGATTTGGTGCCATATTCTTTAAATTTTTTAATAATGAATTTAATGGTGCTCCGTGGGATGTTCAAAGTTTTGGATATTTTTTTACAACCCAACCCTGATCTGTACTTCTCCACAACTTTGTCCATGACCTGTTTGGAGAGCTCCTTGGTCATGTTTGTACCCCTTGCTTAGTGGTACCCCTTGCTTAGTGGTGTTGCTGTCATGTTTTGTCATATATTGTCTTGTCCTTGTGCTTTCCCTTCTGTTCGTTTCCCCCTGCTGGTCTTATTAGGTTCGTTCCCTTTTTCTATCCCTCTCTCTCCCCCTCCCTCTCTCTCTTCTCTCTATCGTTCCGTTCCTGCTCCCAGCTGTTCCTCATTCTCCTAACTCACTCATTTACTCTTTTCACACCTGTCCCCTATTTTGCCCTCTGATTAGAGTCCCTATTTCTCCCCTTGTTTTCCGCTTCTGTCCTTGTCGGATCCTTGTATGATGTTCGCTGTTCTGTGTCCTTGTCTCGCCCTGTCGTGTTTTGTCTCCTTCAGATGCTGTGTGTGAGCAGGTGTCTTAGTCTGCTACGGTCGGTGCCTTCCCGAAGCAACCTGCAGTCAATGGTCGAGTCTCCAGTCTGTCCTCGTTACTACGAGTGGATTTAAGTTTTTTCCTGTTTTGTTTTCTTCTTGATTTTTCCAGGATTATTACTTTTGTCATATACTGGAATAAAGACTGTTTTCGTTAAGTCGCTTTTGGGTCCTCATTCACCAGCATAACAGTTGCAGACTCTGGGGCCTTTCAGAGGTGTATATATACTGAGATCATGTGACACTTAGATTGCACACAAGTGGACTTTATTTAACTAATTATGTGACTTCTGAAGGTAAATGGTTGAACCAGATATTTTTTAGGGGCTTCATTGCAAAGGGGATGAATACATACAGTTGAAGTCGAAAGTTTACATACACTTGGGTTGGAGTCATTAAAACTTGTTTTTTCAACCACTCCACAAATTTCTTGTTTTATTTCAAGGCCTACCTTCAAACTCAGTGTCTCTTTGCTTGACATCATGGGAAAATCAAAATAAATCAGCCAAGAACTCAGCAATAAAATTGTAGACCTCCACAAGTATGGATCATCTTTGGGAGCAATGCCTGAAGGTACTACGTTCATCTAAACAAACAATAGTACGCAAGTATAAACACCATGGGACCACGCAGCCTTCATACCACTCAGGTAAGAGACGTGTTCTGTCTCCTAGAGATGGACGTACTTTGGGGTGAGAGGTGCAAATCAATCCCAGAACAACAGCAAAGAACCATGTGAGGATGCTGGAGGAAACAGGTACAAAATGATCTATATCCCAGGTAAAATGAGTCCTATATCGACAACCTGAAAGGCCGCTCATCAAGGAAGAAGCCACTGCTCCAAAACCGCCATAAAAAAGCCCGACTACGGTTTGCAACTGCACATGGGGACAAAGATCGTACTTTTTGGAGAAATTTCCTCTGGTCTGATGAAACAAAAATAGAACTGTTTGGCCATAATGACCATCACTATGTTTGGAGGAAAAAGGGGGATGCTTGCAAGCCGAAGAATTCCATCCAAACCGTGAAGTACGAGGGACGCAGCATCATGTTGTGGGGTGCTTTGCTGCAGGAGGGACTGGTGCACTTCACAAAATAGATGGCATCATGAGGAAAGGAAAATGATGTGGATGTATTGACGCAACATCTCAAGACATCAGTCAGGAAGTTAAAGCTTGGTCACAAATAGGTCTTCCAAATGGACAATGACCCCAAGCATACTTCCAAAGTCAAGGTATTGGAGTGGCCATCACAAAGTCCTGACTTCAATCCTATAGCAAATTTGTGGGCAGAACTGAAAAAGCGTGTACGAGCAAGGAGGCCTACAAACCTGACTCAGTTACACCAGCTCTGTCAGGAGGAATGGGCCAAAATTCAACCAAATTTTTGTGGGAAGCTTGTGGAACATTACCCGAAACGTTTGACCCAAGTTGAACAATTTAAAGGAAATTCTACCAAATACTAATTGAGTGTATGTAAACTTCTGACCCACTGGGAATGTGATGAAAGAAACACAAGCTGAAATAAATCATTCTCTCTATTATTATTCTGACATTTCACATTCTTAAAATAAAGTGGTGATCCTAACTGACCTAAGACAGGGAATTTTTACTGGGATTAAATGTCAGGACTTGTGAAAATCTGAGTTTAAATGTATTTGGCCAAGGTGTATGTAAACCTCAGACTTCAACTGTATACACGCTTGTCTACCACCTTTGTTTTGTATTTTTGAGGAAAATAAAATTTCATTTCACTTCACCAATTTGGACTATTTTGTGTATGTCCATTACATGAAATCCAAATAAAAATACATTGAAATTACAGGTTGTAATGCTACAAAATAGGAAAAATGCCAAGGAGAATGAATGCTTTTGCAAAGCACTGTACAAAATGTTGACCCACAAAGTACAAACATCTTCTGAGCATGACTCCTAAAGTCTGGAAAGTTTTATTAATTGAGAGATCTATAGAACCTTGTCTGTGACATTGTTTTGAATAGTTCTCCAATCGCTGCATCAGACTGAAGATGGATTAGCTCAAGTTGCAGGTCAGTGGGAGCATTATCCACATACTTCTCACCCTGGTCATCTGATAGGGAACAGAGTAGTAGTGTCGGAAGGTGGGTGAAATTGTTGGCTTCTACTTGGCGGTTCAGGAGGAGTAATTTTCCCTTGAAGGCCTTGACAAGGCTATAGATCTGATGTGCAAAAAGGCTCTTCCCTTGTAGTTTGGAATTCAGTTCATTCATGACGGCCATGATGTCCAAGGTGAAGGCAAAATCAGTCAACCATTATTTGTCTTGCAGTTGAGGGAAATCCACATATTTTCCTTTCATTTGCAAAAACTCAGCAATTTCCGACTTCAGGTCCCACACCCTTTTAAGCACCTTCCCCAAACTCAGCCATCTCACATTTGGGAGGTAGGGGAGATCTGCATGACCAGACTCTGTCTCTTCCAACAGTGAGACAAACTGCCTGTGGTTTAAAGATTTTCCTCTTATGAAGTTTACCACTTTATTGACTGTATCCACAACATGACTCCTTTTCAGAACACATTTACAGAGCATCTCCTGATGAATAATGTAATGCAGGAAAATAATTGTCTGATCTGGGTTCAGCTCAGCTACTTGATCTTCTATCCTTTTCAAAATACCAACATTTTTTCCTGTCAAGTTTGGGCACCATCAGTGGTCACACTGGGTAACTTTTCAAAACGCAGTCCCAGCTTTGCCACACACTTATTAACCTCCTCCAATAAATCCTTCCCTGTGGTTGTGTTCTTCATTGACTGCACTGAAGCAAGGTCCTCTGTCATTTTAAAGTCTGGGGTTATGCCCCGGAAGAATATCAACAACTGCTCCGTGTCACATGCATCACTGCGGTCCTTCTGTAGCTCAGTTGGTAGAGCATGGCGCTTGTACCGCCAGGGTAGTGGGTTCGATTCCCGGGACCACCCATACGTAGAATGTATGCACACATGACTGTAAGTCGCTTTGGATAAAAGCGTCTGCTAAATGGCATATATTATTATTATATATTACTGTTCTCATCCAGGACCAAGGCGAAATCCTTTACCTTGTCTTTCAACTGAAGTTTCATATTCTCTGCGATGTCTTCAACCCACTGTGTCAATGTTTTGTCTTGACAGGGAAACATTTTCAAACAGCTCTTTCTTGTCTGGGCAAACTATTTCTGCAGAGTCAATTAAACGTTCTTTAATGAATTCGCCCTCAACGAATGGTTTGCTATGTTTCGCAATTTTGTGGGACAGTACATAGCTAGCTCTCGCAAATCATTTGCTGAATGCAGTTTTGTGAAAAGTCCCTGCTGCTTTTGCAACTGAGAAAGCAACTCTTTCGATGCACTTGCCCTCTGCTCAGAAGACATATTCCTATGTTTCTCTGCATGCTTCGTCTGGAAGTGTCGGGACAAGTTGTAGTCTTTCAAGACAGCTCTCTTTGCACACTAAGCACACAGCTTTCCCTGATTCCTCAATAAATAAATAGTTCAATGTCCACTCTTGCTGGAACACCCTACATTCATTGTCTACTTTCCTTTTTTTAAATTTTCTTTGAAAAACACATTTTTGCGCAATTTATTTGTAACTGTGACGTGTGTGTCAGCCTGTCTGTCACTGTCTGTCCTCATGCAATTGTTATTTATAGGTGCCTTCATAAGTGGTGAGAGTTCAATCATAACACAAAGGTGGGTATTCATTGGGACTTTTTCAAAACTTTACTATAGCAAATTCTCTACGTGATCTGAGCATGATTCCGTGGGCCGTATTGAATCAGGTCGCGGGCTGCATACAGCCCCGGGCCGGCCTTTGTCCAGGCTTGGTCTAGGCCCTGTTGCGTTGATTAGTGAGGACTGCTGGGACAGTCACAGGTGGGGGCTCATGCCTTTCTCCTCCCTCTGTACCTTCTAGCCAATGTCACTGACATACTACACCATTCACAATTGTGCACTTCTCAGGTATTGATTAATGCATGCTAACGCAGCAGCCCGCTACAGTACAGCCCAGCAGTAGTATGTGGCCCAGCATGGAGACAGCTGTGTTTAGTGGCAGCTAAAACTCACATACTCTACTCTACTGTAATATGAATGACCCAGGCCCAGTAATATGAATGACCCAGGCCCAGTCATATGAATGACCCAGGCCCAGTCATATGAATGACCCAGGCCCAGTCATATGAATGACCCAGGCCCAGTCATATGAATGACCCAGGCCCAGTCATATGAATGACCCAGGCCCAGTCATATGAATGACCCAGGCCCAGTCATATGAATGACCCAGGCCCAGTCATATGAATGACCCAGGCCCAGTCATATGAATGACCCAGGCCCAGTCATATGAATTACCCAGATACAGCGGCAGGGTAGCCTAGTGGTTAGAGTGTTGGACTAGTAACCGGAAGGTTGCGAGTTCAAACCCTTGAGCTGACAAAGTACAAATCTGTTGTTCTGCCCCTGAACAGGCAGTTAACCCACTGTTCCTAGGCCGTCATTGAAAATAAGAATTTGTTCTTAATTAACTGACTTTCCTGGTAAAATAAAGGTTAAATAAAAAATAAAATGAATGGCTCAGTAATAAGAATGGCCCAGTTTACCACCATAAAACACATCAGCAGGGCTGAGGCTGGCATCTGGCAAAGCCCTAGGTGACTGTATGGCTCAGTGTTAGCGCTGAGGATGCATCCCAAATGGCGCTATATAGTGCACTACTTTTGACCAGAACCATATAGGGAATAGTGTGCTATTGGGTACGCAGACAGAATGTTCTGAATGTTAACGCTGGCTAGCACCACAGAAGCCTGACCTTTTCCAGTCTCTCTATGGGATCGCACATCCACTGGCTACTGTCTCTGTCCAGTATGTCACCGTCACAGCAGCTATACCACACACTGAGGACTATCCTCCACGACACGAAGCGCTGACTCGCACTCCCTTAAAATACAATCACCCTGCCGGTCTGAGAGTGGCAGGCAGACACAAACACCGCTCCACAGAGACACTGCACCAACATATACACGCATATAGTACCTGCTTCCTATACTAAGCTACAGAACTTATCTACGGCCTAAATGAGGCAGACAGCCTCTAATGAATCACAGTGTGTGTGTGATGTCATTTATGGCAACTGTGTTTACTGAAAGACAACAAAACACAGAACCATTTATCACGACATGTCTAAACATTTAGGAATGAAATGAACAGGAACCCAAACACAGGCTTTCATTCATTAGACTAATCCTAGGTTTTGTCCCAAATGGCTCTTTATTCCCTTTATTGTGCACTACTACTATACAGAGAAGATGGTGCCATTTTGGATGCACACAACAATCTCTGTCCCTCACCCGGAACAACAACACTTTACATATTTACAGACACTTATCAAGAGCAATTGGGGTTAAGTGCCTTGTTCAAGGGTACATTGACATATTTTTCACCTATGGGATTCAAACCAGCAACCTTTCGGTTACTGGCACTACACTCTTATCCACTAGGCTACCTGCCACCTATAGCACTTAGCAGTCACTAAGCTGCTTTACATACTGTATTATGGCTACAAAAGCACCACTGCACATTGCAAGTGCATACAGCTGACCTCAACTTGTACTGAATGTATACTTTGCATATTGATGAGATAAATTCAACTTTACAAAGTTGAGAGCAGCACCCCTGGTACAGAAACAGCAGTACTTAAGCAGGGCTGAAGACAATGACTGTATATATTAGAGGACTGAAGCAGGGCTGAAGACAATGACTGTATATATTAGAGGACTGAAGCAGGGCTGAAGACAATGACTGTATATATTAGAGGATTTAAGCAGGGCTGAAGACAATGACTGTATATATTAGAGGACTGAAGCAGGGCTGAAGACAATGACTGTATATATTAGAGGACTGAAGCAGGGCTGAAGACAATGACTGTATATATTAGAGGATTTAAGCAGGGCTGAAGACAATGACTGTATATATTAAAGGACTGAAGCAGGGCTGAAGACAATGACTGTATATATTAGAAGACTGAAGCAGGGCTGAAGACAATGACTGTATATATTAAAGGACTGAAACAGGGCTGAAGACAATGACTGTATATATTAGAAGACTGAAGCAGGGCTGAAGACAATGACTGTATACTGTATATTAAAGGACTGAAGCAGGGCTGAAGACAATGACTGTATATATTAGAAGACTGAAGCAGGGCTGAAGACAATGACTGTATACTGTATATTAAAGGACTGAAGCAGGGCTGAAGACAATGACTGTATATATTAAAGGACTGAAGCAGGGCTGAAGACAATGACTGTATACTGTATATTAAAGGACTGAAGCAGGGCTGAAGACAATGACTATATATATTAGAAGACTGAAGCAGGGCTGAAGACAATGACTGTATTTATTAAAGGACTGAAACAGGGCTGAAGACAATGACTGTATACATTAGAAGACTGAAGCAGGGCTGAAGACAATGACTGTATATATTAGAGGATTTAAGCAGGGCTGAAGACAATGACTGTATATATTAGAGGACTGAAGCAGGGCTGAAGACAATGACTGTATATATTAGAGGACTGAAGCAGGGCTGAAGACAATGACTGTATATATTAGAGGACTTAAGCAGGGCTGAAGACAATGACTGTATATATTAGAGGATTTAAGCAGGGCTGAAGACAATGACTGTATATATTAGAGGACTGAAGCAGGGCTAAAGACAATGACTGTATATATTAGAGGACTGAAGCAGGGCTGAAGACAATGACTGTATATATTAGAGGATTTAAGCAGGGCTGAAGACAATGACTGTATATATTAAAGGACTGAAGCAGGGCTGAAGACAATGACTGTATATATTAGAAGACTGAAGCAGGGCTGAAGACAATGACTGTATATATTAGAAGACTGAAGCAGGGCTGAAGACAATGACTGTATATATTAGAAGACTGAAGCAGGGCTGAAGACAATGACTGTATATATTAAAGGACTGAAGCAGGGCTGAAGACAATGACTGTATATATTAAAGGACTGAAACAGGGCTGAAGACAATGACTGTATATATTAAAGGACTGAAGCAGGGCTGAAGACAATGACTGTATATATTAAAGGACTGAAGCAGGGCTGAAGACAATGACTGTATACTGTATATTAAAGGACTGAAGCAGGGCTGAAGACAATGACTATATATATTAGAAGACTGAAGCAGGGCTGAAGACAATGACTGTATATATTAAAGGACTGAAGCAGGGCTGAAGACAATGACTGTATTTATTAAAGGACTGAAACAGGGCTGAAGACAATGACTGTATACATTAGAAGACTGAAGCAGGGCTGAAGTCAATGACTGTATACATTAGAAGACTGAAGCAGGGCTGAAGACAATGACTGTATATATTAAAGGACTGAAGCAGGGCTGAAGACAATGACTGTATATATTAGAAGACTGAAGCTAAAGGGTATTGATCCGATGCAAGGCAAAGCGGTCTCTGATGTCCCTATGGGAATAAGCCCAGAGACGAGCTACTGTGGAAGAACAAAAACTATGTAGAAAAACGCTGTATTGTACAATATAGATTTGTGGGGAGTGTGGATATGTTATGTTAATGCAGAGTACCATGTTTTGGTACAGTATTCCACTGCTTTGCTCTACCACCTACCACCTACCATCTACTACCTACCACCTACCATCTACTGCCTACCATCTACCATCTACCTACATCATCATCTCCACTTCACTGTTGAGCATAGCAGACATGTTAATACAGAGAGGATGGGGTTATAGAAGGTTAAATGAGTGAGGTTCAATCAGAGATAATGGGAGCATCTCATCTCAGAATGAACAAAGGAAAGCTACTGATGACTTTCAGTGTGGCATCTTCATTGTATAGATTGGATTTAATATGAGCTTCATTCAGTATGTGTGTGTGTGTGTGTGTGTGTGTGTGTGTGTGTGTGTGTGTGTGTAGTGCAAGTACACATACAGTATTTTTTAAATTTCTTCTCTACCACACTTTCTAACCTACAGAACACCATTACTGCCAGTGAATAACACCACCCACTTTCTAATCTACAGAACACCATTACTGCCAGTGAATATCACCACCCACTTTCTAATCTACAGAACACCATTACTGTCAGTGAATATCACCACCCACTTTCTAATCTACAGAACACCATTACTGCCAGTGAATATCACCACCCACTTTCTAATCTACAGAACACCATTACTGTCAGTGAATATCACCACCCACTTTCTAATCTACAGAACACCATTACTGCCAGTGAATATCACCACCCACTTTCTAATCTACAGAACACCATTACTGCCAGTGAATACCACCACCCACTTTCTAATCTACAGAACACCATTACTGTCAGTGAATAACACCACCCACTTTCTAATCTACAGAACACCATTACAGCCAGTGAATAACACCACCCACTTTCTAATCTACAGAACACCATTACTGCCAGTGAATAACACCACCCACTTTCTAATCTACAGAACACCATTACTGCCAGTGAATAACACCACCCACTTTCTAATCTACAGAACACCATTACTGCCAGTGAATAACACCACCCACTTTCTAATCTACAGAACACCATTACAGCCAGTGAATAACACCACCCACTTTCTAATCTACAGAACACCATTACTGCCAGTGAATACCACCACCCACTTTCTAATCTACAGAACACCATTACTGTCAGTGAATAACACCACCCACTTTCTAATCTACAGAACACCATTACTGCCAGTGAATAACACCACCCACTTTCTAGAGGTAATTGAGCTTCACTCTAGTAAATTCATCAGCTACTTTTGAATCACACTGGCTGGTCCTCGTAGCACTGTTATAAAGTTTTCCTAATAGCCATCACACTAATTACCGACCATGAATAAGAGGCTTTCGCTTTAGGAAATAAACTGCTGCAGACTTGGGTTCTAATACAATTATAAATAACTTCAAATACTTAATCTGAGCGGCCTCCCAGTGGTTAAGGGCCACCAGAGACTCTGGGTTCGCGCCCAGGCTCTGTCGTAACCGTCCGCGACCGGGAGGTCCGTGGGGCGACGCACAATTGGTGTAGCGTCGTCCGGGTTAGAGACGGATTGGCCGGTAGGGATATCCTTGTCTCATCGCATACCAGCGACTCCTGTGGCGGACCGGGCGCAGTGCATGCTAACCAAGGTTGCAAGGTGCACGGTGTTTCCTCCGACACATTGGTGCGGCTTGCTTCCGGGTTGGATGCACACTGTGTTAAGAAGCAGTGCGGCTTGGTTGGGTTGTGTATCGGAGGACGCATGACTTTCAACCTTCGTCTCTCCGGAGCCCGTACGGGAGTTGTAGCGATGAGACAAGATAGTAGCTACCCTCAAACAGTCACACTCCAAACTCCACTATGGCCAAGACCAAAGAGCTGTCAAAGGACACCAGAAACAAAATTGTAGACCTGCACCAGGCTGGGAAGACTGAATCTGCAATAGGTAAGCAGCTTGGTTTGAAGATGTGGGAGCAATTATTAGGAAATGGAAGACATATAAGACCACTGATAATCTCCCTCGATCTGGGGCTCCACGCAAGATCTCACCCCGTGGGGTCAAAATGATGACAAGAACAGTGAGAAAAAAATCCTAGAACTACACGGGGGGACCTAGTGAATGACCTGCAGAGAGCTGGGACCAAAGTAACAAAGCCTATCATCAGTAACACACTACGCCGCCAGGGACTCAAATCCTGCAGTACCAGATGTGTCCCCCTGCTTAAGCCAGTACATGTCCAGGCCCGTCTGAAGTTTGCTAGAGAGCATTTGGATGATCCAGAAGAAGATTGGGAGAATGTCATATGCTCAGATGAAACCAAAATATAACTTTTTGGTAAAAACTCAACTTGTCATGGTTTGAGGACAAAGAATGCTGGGTTGCATCTAAAGAACACCATACCTACTGTGAAGCATGGGGGTGGAAACATCATGCTTTGGGGATGTTTTTCTGCAAAGGGACCAGGACGATTGATCCATGTAAAGGAAAGAATGAATGGGGCCATGTATCGTGAGATTTTGAGTGAAAACCTCCTATCAGCAAGGGCATTGAATATGAAACGTGGCTGGGTCTTTCAGCATGACAATGATCCCAAACACACCGCCCGGGCAACGAAGGAGTGGCTTCGTAAGAAGCATTTCAAGGTCCTGGAGTGGCCTAGCCAGTCTCCAGATCTCAACCCCATAGAAAATCTTTGGAGGGAGTTGAAAGTCTGTGTTGCCCAACAACTGCCCCAAAACATCACTGCTCTAGAGGAGATCTGCATGGAGGAATGGGCCAAAATACCAGCAACAGTGTGTGAAAACCTTGAAGACTTACAGAAAACGTTTGACCTCTGTCATTGCCAACAAAGGGTATATAACAAAGTATTGAGATAAACTTTTGTTATTGACCAAATACTTATTTTCCACCATAATTTGCAAATAAATTCATTAAAAATCCTACAATGTGATTTTCTGGATTTATTTTCTAATTTTGTCTGTCATAGTTGAAGTGTACCTATGATGAAAATTACAGGTCTCTCTCATCTTTTTAAGTGGGAGAACTTGCACAATTGGTGGCTGACAATACTTTTTGCTCCACTGTATATGTACATATTCTTATTCCATCCCTTTACATTTGTGTGTATAAGGTAGTTGTTGTGAATTTGTTAGATTACTTGTTAGATATTACTGCACTGTCGGAACTAGAAGCATAATAATTTCGCTACACTCTTATTGCTTGTAACGCCAGGGTAGTGGGTTCGATCCCCGGGACCACCCATACGTAGAATGTATGCACACATGACTGTAAGTCGCTTTGGATAAAAGCGTCTGCTAAATGGCATATATTATTATTATTATTATCTGCTACTGTTACGAATCCCTTTTGGCCCGACAGTCTAGGGGGGATGGTAATGAGACCCGTAACATAACTCATGCAAATTATTATTGTGACAAAGTAAAAGTGTGAACGAAATAACCACGACAACAGAAATCTACCATCAAACTCTAGGTTTATTTATAAACACACGGTAATGGGGGGAGCAGGAAAAGGGGCTGAGCTGGACCCAAGGAAAGAAACAATAAGTATTCAAAAACACCCCTAAGCTAGACTAGCCTACTTTAACAACAGCTAACTAACCAAAAATACAGTGGGTGGTCCGCCAGTTCTAACTAGTGTATTTAACAAAGTTCACCTACGGGTAGTGTATGCCCATGGGCGATTTGTCTTGGTTTCCCCCTTTTCCCACCAGCAACAAACAAACACCATAACCAAAAACAATACTCACAGGTGATGACAAAGTGCTATGAGGTGCTTAAACAAAAGATAGGTTAAGACACAAAGCGAGAGTGAACCACAGAAACCTACAGACATGGCATTTACAGAGAGATTGAGCTCTAGAACAAACAAATGATGGGGTTTTTAAACCATGGGGAAGGAACTGTGATAGGTTAGGAAATAGGAGGAGGTGTGTCTTCTGATTGATGATTGATTGTTGACTGATTGGGGAGTGATGATTTTCACCTGTGTGGGGAGAAGGAGAGAAAAGAAACACACACACAGGATACACACACACACAGGATAACTGTATCCGTAACAGCTACCCATGTGTATGTGACCAATAACATCTGCTAACCATGTGACCAATAACATCTGCTAACCATGTGTATGTGACCAATAACATCTGCTAACCATGTGTATGTGACCAATATCATCTGCTAACCATGTGTATGTGACCAATAACATCTGCTAACCATGTGTATGTGACCAATAACATCTGCTAACCATGTGTATGTGACCATTAACATCTGCTAACCATGTGTATGTGACCAATAACATCTGCTAACCATGTGTATGTGACCATTAACATCTGCTAACCATGTGTATGTGACCAATAACATCTGCTAACCATGTGTATGTGACCAATACAATTTGATAAGATTAGATTTGACAACACTGTCAAACTTTTGTGAGTGTAATGTTTACTGTAAATTTTTTATTGTTTCTTTCACTTTTGTTTATTATCTATTTCACTCGCTTTGGAGATGTAGACATGTTTCACATGCAAATAAAGCCACTTAAATTGAAATTGAGAGAGAGAGAGAGAGAGAGAGAGAGAGAGAGAGAGAGAGAGAGAGAGAGAGAGAGAGAGAGAGAGAGAGAGAGAGAGAGATTATGATTGTATTGTCATGTCCCCTTCTCCAAGCCGGAATGTTACTGGGGACATTATTAATGCCAGGCAATTTGATTTAGCTCCCTGGGCCGTCTCTGTGGCTGCATCCCAAATGGAAACGTCTTCCCTACATAGTGCAGTACTTTTGGGCAGGGGTCTATGGGCCATGGTCAAAAGTAGTGAACTATATAGGAAATAGAGTGCCTTTTGGGACGCACCCTGAGTCGCTCTGTGGCTTGGACAAATGGTGTGTGTGGTGCCTCGGGGCCCAAGGCCCTCTTTAGGGGGTGGGCAGGAGAGGGTGGGCAGAAGGGGATGTGTGGTCTGCCCTCATCCCAGGGGTGGCGGGTGAGGGTGGGCAGCCTCGTGATATCAGCGTCCATGACTCATGGGTAATGGGATTAGCAAAGGGAAGGAATGTTTAAACGTGAAGAAGGGAGTGAAGGAGGGAGGGAGACATTAGTAATTTGTTTAACCAAGCTAATGCTGATATTGATGCTCCATCATAGAAGTAAAGTGACACACACAGAGAGAGGAAAAAGACTGGGGCCAAATTATCTTGAGTCCGTAATTTTAGAGCCGGTCGTCCGGCGGCACGCCGCTCAGCAGCAGACTGTTCTCTTGGTCCTCCACGGCCAACCCAGGCCTCACTTTAGATGAATTATTGAAATGGGTTCCATATCACCCAGGGAAACACAGCATTAATATGTGATGGTGTCATATTAAGCTGCAGGTGGATGGAAGATTGCAACAACCGAGGAATGGAGTCTAAATGGTTGTTGTGCACCAGGCACTAGACAGTCAGCGACGGGGTTGCAAAGGGTCGGGAAATTTTCCATGGGAAGTTAAGCTGGGGAATTTTGGGAATTTTGCTTAAATTCATCAAATTGGCTTATAACATTTAACCTTTTTTGTGGGATACACATAAGGCAATTCTAGGTATTATGCATATTTTGGTTAAACTATCCATAATACAATGGAATTGCAACCCTCTGCATGCACAGTGCACTCTTTCATCACATGTACAGCTGATTCTCAAGATCTTGCACACTAATGAGATGCTATTGAGCCCACACTACTACACTGTCTGAGCCAAGGACTAATTGCTTTCTGGTTTTGATTACAATACTGGATCGAGTGAATATATTTTATATGCCATAAATTATTTTTTGTTAACTAATAAATAGTAGCCTACAGCAAAGTGTGTTACACTTTTTTTTGTGAACAATTTCTGCAAGTTAGTTTTTGCTACCATGTGGGTTTTAGCTTGCTTGCTAACTGAGAAGTGTTAATTCACCTGTTTCCATACATGTTTAATTTTAAAACATTTATCTTACAAAGAGTTATTTAATCTATAAACTCCCGAGATTAGGCTGGCAATTTTTTTATTTGTTTTATTTCACCTTTATTTAACCAGGTAGGCTAGTTCAACATTTTCTAATTTGCAACTGCGACCTGGCCAAGATAAAGCATAACAATTCGACACATAGTCGACACAACAACAATTCGACACAACAACACAGAGTTACACATGGAATAAACAAAACATACAGTCAATAATACAGTAGAAAAAAGAAAACAAAAACATTAGCTTTTTTACATGGCACAAATTGCACGTTTACTTTCTTCTCCAACACTGTGTTTTGCATTATTTAAACCAAATTGAACATGTTTAATTATTTACTTGAGACTAAATAGATTTTATTCATGTAATATATTAAGTTAAAATAAAAGTGTTCATTGTTCATTCAGTATTGTTGTAATTGTCATTATTACATATATATATATATATATATTAGAGGTCGACCGATTATGATTTTTCAGTGCCGATACCGATACCATTTATTGGAGGACCAAAAAAAGCCGATACGATTTATCAGCCAATTTATTTTCTGTAATAATGACAATTACAACAATACTGAATGAACACTTATTTTAACTTAATATAATACATCAATAAAATCAATTTAGCCTAAAATAAATAATGAATCATGTTCAATTTGGTTTAAATAATGCAAAGTGTTGGAGAAGGAAGTAAAAGTGCAATATGTGCCATGTAAGAAAGCTAACGTTTAGTTCCTTGCTCAGAACATGAGAACATATGAAAGCTGGTGGCTCCTTTTAACATGAGTCTATGGTTAGGTACACATTGGAGCAACGATACGCACCGCAATCGATTATATGCATCACAGGGCACGCTAGATAAACTAGTAATAACATCAACCATGTGTAGTTAACTAGTGATTATGATTGATTGATTGTTTTTTATAAGATAAGTTTCATGCTAGCTAGCAACTTACCTTGGCTTACTGCAGTCGCCTAACAGGCAGGCTCCTCGTGGAGTGCAATGAGAGGCAGGTGGTTAGAGCACTGGACTAGTTAACTGTAAGGCTGCAAGATTGAATCCCCCGAGCTGACAAGGTAAAAATCTGTCGTTCTGCCCCTGAACGAGGCAGTCAACCCACCGTTCCTAGGCTGTCATTGAAAATCATAATGTGTTCTTAACCCACTTGCCTAGTTAAATAAATAGTAAATAAAGGTGTACAAAAAAACAAAAAAAAATGGCCAAATCGGTGTCCAAAAATACAGATTTCCATATGTTATGAAAACTTGAAATCGGCCCAAATTAATCGGACATTCCGATTAATCGGTCGACCTCTAATATATATATATATAAAATGTGGCCGATTAATCAGTATCAACTTTTGTTGGTCCTCCAATCATCGGTATCGGCATTGAAAAATCATAATCGGTTGACCTCTACCAGGGAGAAGACATGGAAACCTGAGAGGAAGACAACCAAAGCTTAAGTTTCTAGACTCATTTTACAGATGTATGTTGAAAAAAGTTTTGGGGAGATGCGATGGATCATTGGGGATCATTCAATATTCCCTTTCTTTTGTTGTTCAGTGAAATCATTCCATGTGATTGATTCATTTAATTAAAGATCAATTCTTAACTATTTTTTAAAACATTTTATTGGAAGGATTTAATCATTTGCAATTATGTCTACTTATGATAAGGTAAAAGGTTTATGTTTCTGTCTCCATACCATATGGTAAATGTATCCAATGCAAAAAAATATCTACATTTAAATGGCACTAATATGAATTTGCATATGTTTCCATTAATTCCCATTAATACGCATATATTCCCGTTAATTCCCACAGAAAGTTTCCACCTCTGAATATTCCCCAAAATGTGCAACCCTGGTCAGCGATCTTGATTAGGGCTCAGGAGAAAACAGAGGCTGGTTTGTGGTGGTGGTGGTAATGTCTGCTCACATTGGCAGAAGACTCTTTCTCGTTGTCTTTCTGCCTCTTTCTCTCTCTCTCTTTCAATATCAATTTAAGGGCTTCATTGGCATGAGAAACATCTTTACATTGCCAAAGCAAGTGAAATAGATAATAAACAAAAGGGAAATAAACCATATAAAAATGATCTCTCTCAGTCTCTCTCTCTCTCCCACATAACTCTGCTCTGGGGTTGTGTTTTGTGTGATTAAGTCAGTGAGCGGTTAATGTGGCGGCTGCTACTTTACAACCTCACACTCCACTCCTGTCCTCACCTCCACTCCTGTCCTGCTGTGCTCAACCTCACACTCCACTCCTGCTGTGAGGCTCAACCTCACACTCCACTCCTGTCCTGCTGTGCTGCTGTGAGGCTCAACCTCACACTCCACTCCTGTCCTGCTGTGCTGCTGTGAGGCTCAACCTCACACTCCACTCCTGTCCTGCTGTGCTGCTGTGAGGCTCAACCTCACACTCCACTCCTGTCCTGCTGTGCTGCTGTGAGGCTCAACCTCACACTCCACTCCTGTCCTGCTGTGCTGCTGTGAGGCTCAACTCCTGTCCCTCACACTCACACCACTCCTGTCCTGCTGTGCTGCTGTGAGGCTCACTCCACTCCTGTCCTGCTGTGCTGCTGTGAGGCTCAACCTCACACTCCACTCCTGTCCTGCTGTGCTGCTGTGAGGCTCAACCTCAGCATTGCCACTCAGTACGCAGCGTGTCCCAGATAGTGTACTAAGTAGGGAATAGGGTGCCAATAGGGATGCACTCTATATCACCCACTTGGATAGTCTCTATGAGGCTTTCAGAGCTAAAAGGTGGTGTATCTCAGAGATATGTACAGTACAGTATTTCAAGGGCTTACTAGGGGGGATAATCACATGATATGGTATGTTATGTAATTTTATGTTTACTGAGAGATAGTAGTTGTGTGTAAAGCAGAGGAGTCCTGTTGGAGACTAAAGGACATGTTGAAGGGTTGGGGTCAATTCCATTTCAATTCCAGTCAATTCAGGAAGTACACGGAAGTACACATTCCAATTCCAATTCTCCTCAATGCTTTTCAAAGAGGAACACTTTGAATTGGAATTGGAGTTTACTTTCTGAATTGACTGGAATTGAAATGGAATTGACCCCAACCCTGACATGTTGAAGGTCAGGTGAGTGTATAAGGTGTGTCTATTAGTTTGGTTCCTAGTGGGGAGTTATACTGTATCGTGTATTTTTATAATGTAATAAAGTGATTTGGATACTGTATTTACAGTGCAGACTTTAGGACCGGCTTGTGGTGCCACACTCCATTTATCTACACCGGACTTAGGCAGGAGGTTACTATTGGTGCTGTTCTTAAGGGTCAGATATACTGTATCATATTGTAATAAACTGCCAACTGTCACGCCTTGGTCATTGTATTTTGTGTTTTTGTTATATGTTTGGGTAGGCCAGGGTGTGACATGGGTTTATATGTTGTATTCGTATTGGGGTTTGTATTAATTGGGATTGTGGCTGATTAGGGGTGTGTCTAGTTAGGCTTGGCTGCCTGAGGCGATTCTCAATCAGAGTCAGGTGCTTGTCGTTGTCTCTGATTGGGAACCGGTATTTAGGTAGCCTGAGTTCGCGTTGTATTTTGTGGGTGTTTGTTCCTGTCTCTGTGTTGTAGTCACCAGATAGGCTGTAATTAGTTTCACGTTTCGTTTGTTGTTTTCTTATATCAGTTAATTCATGTACCTCGATATATTTAATTAAAGTTATGAGTAACCTACACGCTGCATTTCGGTCTGACTCTCTTCTTACAACAGACGAACGTCGTTACACCAACTGTATCATGAAAAGATAAGCAGCACAACACTCCTCCTTTTAACTGTAGGTGTTAATATCCCAGAGAGGAAGAGAGATTCCTACAAAGAGCATCACACAGAGCATCACACATAGCAGACAGATAGACCACTAACTGGGTCATCCTCTACGCCAGGCAGGCGAGAATAGAGAAACACATGCGCACACACACACACACACACACACACACACACACACACACACACACACACACACACACACACACACACACACACACACACACACACACACACACACACACACACACACATTAAGCCAAGTTTTCATTTCAAAGCCTTTGATCAGTCTAGTCAGTGCTACAGATATACAATCAGACCAAGAGCCTGGTGGTGGACACTAAATGTAAATGTAAATGTTCTTTAGAGTGACACATTCTATACAACTTATGATAGACACATAACAACACTGTTTGGTGCAGTGTTCCATAGCTGTTGAAACGCCGACTGTGGTGGAAATATGTATGTATGCATATTTGTCATTGGTCATTCCCTGGGTGAGGAGAGTAGCGAATGAGTGGTTCAACTCAGTGCTGCTCCTGGATCGAAGTCCTTCATCTATACATAATTCCTCAGGACTGATGACTCCTATGAATTTATACTAAGCAGAGCAGCTATGGCATTTGGTTTAGTCATTTATGCTGCTGCTGTTGATGATCCATACCTGCCCTATATTGTGTTTTTAAAGATAAACATATCCTTCAGAGAATATCCCAGGCAACAGGTCTTCAATAGACATAACACCACATGTCGAGACGCCAAGCCATCTCAGTACTACTAACCCCTAGACTACAAAGGGCTCAAGGTACATATCTGATGTACATTTTGAATGCAATACGCCTCTCCACATCTTCTAACATTAATATCCACTGTCCCTAAAAAGCTTCTCAACTGATGGAGGAAAAAACATGATAAATCCTCCTTAATGACTAGGCTGGGCCTAGAGCCGTCTGGTAGAGACTGAATATTCCCTTGAAGTCGCGTTGTGGGAGTGCTTCGTGCTGGGCTGTGTTCCGAGGGAGCCTGGGCGGTGGGGGGGAGTAAGAGCGAGAGAGAGAGTGGCCCTCCCTGGGGGCCCCATTAGAGTGATGACATGGTGGGGGTCTGGGGGCTGACCAGCACTACTACTCACGCCTGCATGAACACACAGGGGCCGGCAGTGGCCAAACTGCTCTCCAACCCTCATGGCTGGATGTCTCGGACTGGTAAGTGATCTCGAGGAGAGTGTGTGTGTGGGAGCGATGAGAAGATGAAAGGAAGGGAAAGAGGAGATACATTGCCGCTCTCTGACTCTTTAGAACCCAGTTTACAGTATCCAGGGGCTGCTGAGTCAGTGAAAGGAAAAGGGTAGTGAGGTGCATCTCTTTAATGGAACCCTACTGAGCATCTGCTCTCTGTGCCCTTCCTCTCCCCCTCTACCTCAGCAGGCTGAGGGGACTTACAGCCCACTGAAGTTAGAACAGTTGAACCCATCTACTGAGCATCTGCTCTCTGTGCCCTTCCTCTCCCCCTCTACCTCAGCAGGCTGAGGGGACTTACAGCCCACTGAAGATAGAACAGTTGAACCCATCTTAGAAATGGTTACATAGGACTGTTTAATGATATCATCTTTACTGTTGATAACAAATTCTTGAGCGAAAAATCTGATATTCCTAGCCCAGTATTACGGTGAGTGTCACGTTCTGACCTTTATTTCCTTTGTTTTGTCATTATTTAGTATGGTCAGGGCGTGAGTTGGGGTGGGCAGTCTATGTTTGTTTTTCTATGATTTGGGTATTTCTATGTTTCGGCCCAGTATGGTTCTCAATCAGAGGCAGGTGTCATTAGTTGTCTCTGATTGAGAATCATACTTAGGTAGCCTGGGTTTCACTGTGTGTTTGTGGGTGTTTGTTTCCGTGTCTGTGTTTTTTTCACCACACGGTACTGTTTTGGGTTTTGTTCATTCCACGTTTCTTGTTTTTGTATTCAGTTGTTCATGTGTACTATTTCTTATTAAAAGAACCATGGACACTTACCACGCCGCATATTGGTCCTCCGATCCTTTTCGCCTCTCCTCTTCGGAAGAGGAAATCCCTTACAGTGAGGTCTATTTGTCTCTATGTTCAGACATCAGTTTATTGTAGCACATCCTTGTCTAGTCTACTTCATCTCTGCCTATTCTTCCCCCAACAGATTCAACCATGCTAATGGCTTCCCCTGCCTGGCATTGTACCAAAGGAAGAATATACAAGTAGGATTTCTGTTGATAGTGTAACAATTTTTCATTATATTTGAAAAAAATTATTGCTGTACAGAGACTGCAGTAGGGTTCAATTTTATCTCATCACATTAATATAAATTGCTTTAAATATGTTTTTTATTTTTAAATCAGGTAATCAAGAGACACCTCTCCTGAACTTCTCTGCTATAATGAAAAATAATATGCACAGACAGACACGGACTCACATGCGTGCCCGCACACACACCTGAAGTTCTCTTGGCTAGGGAAAGGTCTCTCCAGTGAATGAGTCCCATCACCTGGCCTGCATGAAGGTAGACAGCACAGTGCCAGAACAACTCACTGTCAAGCTAACACAAGTGATGTCCTCGTGGGACAGTGGAGAGACTACTATGTGTGTTTGTGTATGGGTGGGTGGGTGTGTGTGCGCGCGTGTATGTGTGTGCGTGCAGGTGTGTGTGTGTGGGCGTAAGTGTGTGCATGTTTGTGTGTGTGTTACTAAGGTAACTATGTGGAAATCTCAGGAAGACCAGCCAGGCAAAAAGAAAGACACCCAGCCATATAAAACAGTGAGCACCAGTCTCTTAGTCATTTCAATACACAGTGACCCTGAAAAGCAACAAGCTGTGCATTGAAACTAACTGACTGGGCATTCTAAGAGAGAACGAGAAGAACTACGTGACTGGGCATTCTAAGAAAGAACAAGAATAACTAACTGACTGGGCATTCTAAGAAAGAACAAGAATAACTAACTGACTGGGCATTCTAAGAAAGAACAAGAATAACTAAATGACTGGGCATTCTAAGAAAGAACAAGAATAACTAACTGACTGGGCATTCTAAGAAAGAACAAGAATAACTAACTGACTGGGCATTCTAAGAAAGAACAAGAATAACTAACTGACTGGGCATTCTAAGAAAGAACAAGAATAACTAACTCACTGGGCATTCTAAGAAAGAACAAGAAGAACTAAGTGACTGGGCATTCTAAGAAAGAACAAGAAGAACTAACTGACTAGGCATTCTCACAGAGAAAGAGAATAACTATCTGACTGGGCATTCTAAGAGAGAACAAGAAGAACTAACTGACTAGGCATTCTCACAGAGAAAGAGAATAACTATCTGACTGGGCATTCTAAGAGAGAACAAGAAGAACTAACTGACTAGGCATTCTCACAGAGAAAGAGAATAACTATCTGACTGGGCATTTTAAGAGAGAACAAGAAGAACTATCTGTCTGGGCATTCTAAGAAAGAATGAGAATAACTATCTGACTGGGCATTCTAAGAGAGAACAAGCATAACTAACTGACTAGGCATTCTCACAGAGAAAGAGAATAACTATCTGACTGGGCATTCTAAGAGAGAACAAGAAGAACTATCTGTCTGGGCATTCTAAGAAAGAACGAGAATAACTATCTGACTGGGCATTCTAAGAGAGAACAAGAATAACTAACTGATTGGGAATTCTAAGAGAGAACAAGAAGAACTATCTGTCTGGGCATTCTAAGAGAGAACAAGAAGAACTATCTGTCTGGGCATTCTAAGAGAGAACAAGAAGAACTATCTGACTGGGCATTCTAAGAGAGAACAAGAATAACTAACTGACTGGGCATTCTAAGAGAGAACAAGAAGAACTATCTGTCTGGGCATTCTAAGAGAGAACAAGAATAACTAACTGACTGGGCATTCTAAGAGAGAACAAGAAGAACTATCTGTCTGGGCATTCTAAGAGAGAACAAGAAGAACTATCTGACTGGGCATTCTAAGAGAGAACGAGAAGAACTATCTGACTGGGCATTCTCACAGAGAACGAGAAGAACTATCTGACTGGGCATTCTAAGAAAGAACGAGAAGGCCAGCCTGATCACTAGAAATAAGTGGCGATTTCAGACTTTTGAAAAGATCCTGAGAACGTTGATATATGCCGTCCTTAGCGCTCACAAAGAAAATTAAAACAATTTCCCAGCACAGAGGGAAAACTGGTGATGCTCAGAGCTGGAGCTCGCTGTTTAGACCACTGATCCACCGCAGTTCACAATTCTCTAGCAAGCTGTGACAATACTGATGATAGCATGTTGTTTTTAATGATTTAGTTTTAAGCCTTCCACATACCATAGCCCAAACCTTAACCACTCAGAATTAATATCTAACTTAACCTTTTGAGTTCTGTTTTAACCCTGTGACCAAGCGGAATTAACCCTGTAACCACGCAGAATTAACCCTGTAACCACGCGGATTAACCCTGTAACCACGCGGAATTAACCCTGTAACCACCAATTAATGCAAAAATAGACGGTGCTGTAACAGAGTGAGAGACATGAGGGTATATCTGTCAGAGGAAAACCTGGTCCATCATATTTCCCTTTCACTCACTGACCCGCATCAAAGGCAGAGTCAGCTACTTTATACTGGGGTTGAATCCTTTTGGCTGTGACACCGTTGGTGATCAGACAGTGCTGACATCGCTCTCATCAGACACAAGAGCAGCATATGGTTTCATCATCAGAAGTCACTTTGAAAGGACTCTGGATGTCAAATGTCGGAGTCAAAGGGCAAATAAAGAGGCATTATATCACAATACTAGACCTCCAATGGTGGACATTGTCAGGATCAATATATTGAGATTCAAGTTGGGTGGATTCAAGCTTTGTTCAAATATGACTCATGTCAACATACTTTTGCTGATTTTATTGACTACTCAGGAGTGATGTTGTGTAAAACCAATAATTCTATACACCAGGCAATATCATCATCATCATCATCATCATTATCTCCATAATAGCTGATGAAAAGTCAACACCCAACTCAGTGACATAACTACCAGCCTCACGTCTGAGCCTGGCAGATCTGACTGGTGCTATTTAAGGAAGAAAGGTAATTCTAAATGGAATCCACTCGCAGGCATTAATCTACGTTGACGATCTGGAGCAAAGTCCCTAATAATAAGAGCCACATTGCAAATGGGAATGTGTGATGTCATGTCGTCTACCAATCTCCACTTATCTATCATTTAAAGTTTCTAACAGGTCAACATAGTATTTATGCTGCCTTTGAGATAGTGTTTTCTGAATCAAGCTGTGCTAACTGAAGGATCTCCACGGCCAACAATGGGATTTTTCTTTTGCATCATGGGGCAACATGGAAATGTAAATTACTGGCAAGCTACAAACAGCATAGCTTTGACCATAATCTCTGACATTCAAACAACAGTTTAGCCATATTGAATTTAGCCATATTGAAAATGCTTGTAATTGGCTGTCTTGAGGTAGCTAGATTATCTTGTCTCCCTTCTCTTCCCTGTCTATTTCAATGTGGTTCAACCTTTATGGAAAACTAACTTTATACCTGTGCCATCTGGCATCTGTCAGAGTGGAAGTAGTCTCTTCTGGCAGATTAAACAGCGCCCACAAGAGATTTGACCATGGGTGCCAGAATAGTGTGTGAGACGACATACTCTGTGTGTGTATATACGCTAGTCAAACTCACAGATGTCCCACAGACAGACAGACAGACAGACAGACAGACAGACAGACAGACAGACAGACAGACAGACAGACAGACAGACAGACAGACAGACAGACAGACAGACAGACAGACAGACAGACAGACAGACAGACAGACAGACAGACAGACAGACAGACAGACAGACAGACAGACAGACAGACAGACAGACAGACAGACAGACAGACAGACAGACAGACAGACAGACAGACAGAATACCTGAACGGGAGAACTGGGCATAGACATAAATTCAATGTCTAGTTTTGATTTACATTTCATTCAGTTGTCAACTAACGTGAATTCAAAATGAAATCAACAAAACATTTCACCATGTCGTTGGATTTACGTCAAAAGTTGGGTGAACAAAAGACAGAAATTTTCATCGTTGATGACTTTTTGCTAATCCGTTTTTCACGTTGATTCAACGTCATCACATATATTTTTGGCATTGAAACCAGTTTTTTCCCAGTGGGTAGTGTGCACAACAGTGACAGTGAAACAGATAAACCGGGGTTCAGTTCTAACCCCAGAGAGTGAAAATAACATATCAGGAAATGTCAGTCAACTGAAAAGTGTTTATGCATGCAAAATTGCAACAACAAGAGGCAGATTTGAAAGGGGATTTATTCTGTAAAGGAGGTCTGAAACACATGAAAGGGTTAGTCAACCTTAATCCAAGTCAGAGAAAAAGCATCAAATCTAAGTGTAGATGAATGATTACTCTGGGTACTACCAACCTTTCCTTTACATGAATCAATGATGAATGGGTGGTTGATGAAGTTAACCTGAGTACATCCAGTGACCATATGACATGGCAAAACCCACCAGTCTTTTATTAATGAGTCAGACACAGCAAAGCCTGGTCACTTCCGGCGCCGACAGAGATGGCCGCCTCGCTTCGCGTTCCTAGGAAACTATGCAGTTTTTTGTTTTTTTTACGTGTTATTTCTTACATTAGTACCCCAGGTCATCTTAGGTTTCATTACATACAGTCGAGAAGAACTACTGAATATAAGATCAGCGTCAACTCACCATCAGTACGACCAAGAATATGTTTTCCACGACGCGGATCCTGTGTTCTGCCTTACAAACAGGACAACAGAATGGATCGCATGCAGCGACCCAAAAAAACGAAAAAGAGGGAAACGTAGCGGTCTTCTGGTCAGACTCTGGACAAGGGCACATCGCGCACCACTCCCCAGCATTCTTCTTGCCAATGTCCAGTCTCTTGACAACAAGGTTGATGAAAACCCGAGCAAGGGTAGCATTCCAGAGGGACATCAGAGACTGCAACGTTCTCTGCTTCACGGAAACATGGCTTACTGGGAAGACGCTATCCGGGGCGGTGCAGCCAGCGGGTTTCTCCACGCATCGCGCCGACAGAAACAAACATCTTTCTGGTAAGAAGAGTGGCGGGGGCGTATGCCTCATGACTAACGAGACATGGTGTGATGAAAGAAACATACAGGAACTCAAATCCTTCTGTTCACCTGATTTAGAATTCCTCACAATCAAATGTAGACCGCATTATCTTCCAAGAGAATTCTCTTCGATTATAATCACAGCCGTATATATCCCCCCCCCAAGCAGACACATCGATGGCTCTGAACGAACTTTATTTTACTCTTTGCAAACTGGAAACCATTTATCCAGAGGCTGCATTCATTGTAGCTGGGGATTTTAACAAAGCTAATCTGAAAACAAGACTCCCTAAATTTTATCAGCATATCGATTGCGCAACCAGGGGTGGTAAAACCTTGGATCATTGTTACTCTAACTTCCGCGACGCATATAAGGCCCTGCCCCGCCCCCCTTTCGGAAAAGCTGACCACGACTCCATTTTGTTGATCCCTGCCTACAGGCAGAAACTTAAACAAGAGGCTCCCACGCTGAGGTCTGTCCAACGCTGGTCCGACCAAGCTGACTCCACACTCCAAGACTGCTTCCATCACGTGGACTGGGACATGTTTCGTATTGCGTCAGATAAAAATATTGACGAATACGCTGATTCGGTGTGCGAGTTCATTAGAACGTGCGTTGAAGATGTCGTTCCCATAGCAACGATAAAAACATTCCCTAACCAGAAACCGTGGATTGATGGCAGCATTCGCGTGAAACTGAAAGCACGAACCACTGCTTTTAATCAGGGCAAGGTGTCTGGCAACATGACCGAATACAAACAGTGCAGCTATTCCCTCCGCAAGGCTATTAAACAAGCTAAGCGTCAGTACAGAGACAAAGTAGAATCTCAATTCAACGGCTCAGACACAAGAGTCATGTGGCAGGGTCTACAGTCAATCACGGACTACAAGAAGAAACCCAGCCCAGTCACGGACCAGGATGTCTTGCTCCCAGGCAGACTAAATAACTTTTTTGCCCGCTTTGAGGACAATACAGTGCCACTGACACGGCCTGCAACGAAAACATGCGGTCTCTCCTTCACTGCAGCCGAGGTGAGTAAGACATTTAAACGTGTTAACCCTCGCAAGGCTGCAGGCCCAGACGGCATCCCCAGCCGCGCTCTCAGAGCATGCGCAGACCAGCTGGCCGGTGTGTTTACGGACATATTCAATCAATCCCTATACCAGTCTGCTGTTCCCACATGCTTCAAGAGGGCCACCATTGTTCCTGTTCCCAAAAAAGCTAATGTAACTGAGCTAAACGACTACCGCCCCGTAGCACTCACTTCCGTCATCATGAAGTGCTTTGAGAGACTAGTCAAGGACCATATCACATCCACCCTACCTGACACCCTAGACCCACTCCAATTTGCTTACCGCCCAAATAGGTCCACAGACGATGCAATCTCAACCACACTGCACACTGCCCTAACCCACCTGGACAAGAGGAATACCTATGTGAGAATGCTGTTCATCGACTACAGCTCGGCATTCAACACCATAGTACCCTCCAAGCTCGTCATCAAGCTCGAGACCCTGGGTCTCGACCCCGCCCTGTGCAACTGGGTACTGGACTTCCTGACGGGCCGCCCCCAGGTGGTGAGGGTAGGCAACAACATCTCCTCCCCGCTGATCCTGAACACGGGGGCCCCACAAGGGTGCGTTCTGAGCCCTCTCCTGTACTCCCTGTTCACCCACGACTGCGTGGCCACGCACGCCTCCAACTCAATCATCAAGTTTGCGGACGACACAACAGTGGTAGGCTTGATTACCAACAACGACGAGACGGCCTACAGGGAGGAGGTGAGGGCCCTCGGAGTGTGGTGTCAGGAAAATAACCCCACACTCAACGTCAACAAAACTAAGGAGATGATTGTGGACTTCAGGAAACAGCAGAGGGAACACCCCCCTATCCACATCGATGGAACAGTAGTGGAGAGGGTAGCAAGTTTTAAGTTCCTCGGCATACACATCACAGACAAACTGAATTGGTCCACTCACACTGACAGCATCGTGAAGAAGGCGCAGCAGCGCCTCTTCAACCTCAGGAGGCTGAAGAAATTTGGCTTGTCACCAAAAGCACTCACAAACTTCTACAGATGCACAATCGAGAGCATCCTGGCGGGCTGTATCACCGCCTGGTACGGCAACTGCTCCGCCCTCAACCGTAAGGCTCTCCAGAGGGTAGTGAGGTCTGCACAACGCATCGCCGGGGGCAAACTACCTGCCCTCCAGGACACCAACACCACCAGATGTTACAGGAAGGCCATAAAGATCATCAAGGACATCAACCACCCGAGCCACTGCCTGTTCACCCCGCTATCATCCAGAAGGCGAGGTCAGTACAGGTGCATCAAAGCTGGGACCGAGAGACTGAAAAACAGCTTCTATCTCAAGGCCATCAGACTGTTAAACAGCCACCACTAACATTGAGTGGCTGCTGCCAACACACTGTCATTGACACTGACCCAACTCCAGCCACTTTAATAATGGGAATTGATGGGAAATGATGTAAATATATCACTAGCCACTTTAAACAATGCTACCTTATATAATGTTACTTACCCTACATTATTCATCTCATATGCATACGTATATATTGTACTCTACATCATCGACTGCATCCTTATGTAATACATGTATCACTAGCCACTTTAACTATGCCACTTTGTTTACTTTGTCTACATACTCATCTCATAAGTATATACTGTACTCGATACCATCTACTGTATGCTGCTCTGTACCATCACTCATCCATATATCCTTATGTACATATTCTTTATCCCCTTACACTGTGTATAAGACAGTAGTTTTGGAATTGTTAGTTAGATTACTTGTTGGTTATCACTGCATTGTCGGAACTAGAAGCACAAGCATTTCGCTACACTCACATTAACATCTGCTAACCATGTGTATGTGACAAATAATATTTGATTTGATTTGAGTGGGTACAGCCACAACAATTAATGGGTGGGTGGTGAATGGTTGATGAAGTTAACCTGAGTACATCCAGTGACCATATGACATGGCAAAACCCACCAGTCTTTTATTAATGAGTCAGACACAGCAAAGCCTGGACAGTAGGTACAGCCACATCTCCTACTGTATGTTTTATTCAAAGCAACAGCGTGGATGCTTGGCTGATCCAAAGGAAAAGAGACTCAGTAATGGGGGTAGCACTACATCAGATATGAGCAATGAAAAGACCACTAAGAAAAAGTGGCAAATTGTAAACAAGCTCTTGTGAAACAACTTCATTAAATCACTTTTTACCAAATAAACAGAGGATTCTGTGGATTAAATTCAGTAACTCTCTCTCTTTTCAGCATATCTCTCTCTCTCTTCAGCATCTCCCCCTCTCTTTCTCTCCATAATGTTTAAGGCTTTATTGTTTTGACAAACAGCAAAGCCAGCCAATCCCAAGGTAGAATTACCTGCCCTGATAAACAGAAGGACAAATTCAAATAGATACAGCCAAACTATTGGTAACAATGTTTACCATTGCAAGCCTCTGGAGTCTCCTAAACATTTCTAGAGGTAAACCGTTTGCTGCCACCTCTAGTGAGCTGAAAACTAAATGTAATTTAGACCATTAATTGACATTTATAGCTTCCCAAAATGAATATCTAAATGAAAGACATAACATAACCAACAGCACATGGATCAGCTTTAAATTCACTGTATCAGAAATTAGTGATGTATTTGGAGCCTTGAAATAAAGTCCCATTTCCATTTCCAATGTTGTTTTCATAGTTTATAACCAAGGGTGGTTTGGACTGAGATGGTAATTCTAAGGGACAGGAGCCATGTCAGGAGCCATGTCAGAATGTAAGATGATTTGTCATCTGTTTCATACTATCAAGGCTCCCTCCACTCAAAAGTCTACTCCCTTTAACATCTAAAGCCCACGTTTTGCCAAAGAATTGAAATATGGCCTACTGAAAGTCACCATTACATGAGTCTCAAATAGGTCCATAAACGTAGATCTCTAAAGGAACATTTTTGAAATGAAACCTTAACTTATTGTGACACAATGAGAGACTATAACGTGTAGGTAGTCAGATGAAGGGAAGTATTAGGCTGTCCTCGTTTTTCCCCTTCTTGTTCAAGTCAAGGAGAACACTTTCTTTTGAGTGATGTGGAATCCTGTTGGTGCTCACAGTCCCCAGTCTTCAAGGTTGTTTGTTGAGGTCCAGTAGTGTTGCAGAAATGAGTGTCTGAGTCAGTGAGGCAGACAGGCTAACTGACACAAATACCCAGGGGTACCTTGACTAAACAATTCATCTACCTGCTAGCCAGTATAATGGAATTCCATTTAAAAGATGAAGTCAAGGATCACCGGGGTAATAGACACTATTACTTATCCACTTCTTCAGTCTCACCGTCAACTGTCAGAATTCTGGGCCAATTATGGGAGGCTGGAACTTGATTCTATTTGTACTTCGCAAATTGATGCAAGAAGCCTAAACAGATATTGTATTTGACAAAAACAATCATTTCAAACCTATAAAGACATTGGTACATGATCACATACTGTATGTCTCTCTATTTATGAGTGGAAATACATCGGAATAGATTTCCTAAATAAAAAATCATTTTGAGCTGAATTCCTAGTGATTTTAATGAAGAAAAATAAATGTGCTCAGAAAACTTTGGAGGCCAAATAAAATGGTCAGCTGGCCGCCAGTGTCACGGCTTTCTTCCTGGGAAGGAGAGGAGGACCAAAACACAGCGTGGTTATAGTTCATGGTTCTTTAATAAGAAAACTCAAACATGAACAAACTACAAAACAATAAACGTGAAAACCGTAACAGTCCTAACTGGTGCATTAAACACAAAGACAGGAAACAATCACCCACAAAACACCCAAAGAATATGGCTGCCTAAATATGGCTCCCAATCAGAGACAACGATAAACACCTGCCTCTGATTGAGAACCACTCTAGGCAACCATAGACTGACATAGACAACTAAACTGAACACAACCCCATTAATCTAATAAACCCCTAGACAAGACAAAACACAATAAATCACCCATGTCACACCCTGGCCTAACCAAAATAATAAAGAAAACGAAGACAAACTAAGGCCAGGGTGTGACAGCCAGTTGACGATCCCTGCCCTAGGAGTTACTGAAATTATTCCTCATTTTCAGCTTGCCTTTCATCACTCTCGGCATTGCCAGATTCCTAACATAGAAATAAACCTAGTGACCAGGTATACAGTGCTTTCAGAAAGTATTCCCACCCCTTGACTTTTTCCACATTTGTTGTTACAAAGTGGGATTAAAATTGATTTCATTGTCATTTTTTGTAAACAATCTTTAAAAAATTCTCTGTAATGTCAAAGCGGAAGAAAAAATTCTAACATTTGTAGAAAATCCATGAAACCACAAAAACAAATATATCTTGAATAGATAAGTGTTTAACTCCCTTAAGTCAATACATGTTAGAATCACCTTTGGCAGCGATAGAGCTGTGTCTTTCTGGGAAAGTCTCTAAGAGATTTCCACACCTGGATTGTGCAACATATGCCTATTATTCTTTTCAAAATTCTTCAAGCTCTGTCAAATTGGTTGATGATCATTGCTAGACTACCATTTTCATGTCTTGCCATAGATTTTCAAGCAGAATTATGTAGAAAGAAAGAGAAACCTGCACACTGCTCCTGCTAGTATCACTGTTCTTTATTAAGCTAACGTATCGGCCTCAAGGCCTCTGACAAAGGCAGAATTTCCAACGTGTGCGAGGATAGTGGAAATGTAATCAAAGCCTAAAGGATGACAACCTGTTTCTAAACAAAACAAAGGATTTTCTAACAGATTTCTTCCTGCATAACATAGGTACAGCAGATCCCCTTTCTGTATGGTACTCTTTTAAATGTACCTTTAGAGGTCATGAAATTCAATATTAATCTTTAAAACGAAAGAAATGTGTTCAAAAGAGTTGAAATTAGCAAGGGAAATAGAATAAATAACAGTACAGACGGATAACAACTGTACCACAGAGCCACAGAATACGTTAAGATGAAAAACTAAAGGAAATGGAGGAATTATTTGGGAACGATCAAGTATAATATATTATAAAAATAATGCAAATTGAATGTCCTCCATGATTCACCAAATTATACTTTGAAAGACCAAGCAAAGTACTTTAAGCATATGTTACCTCTTCAGTCTCCTCCATTTCCACTAACTGAAGTTAACTGTAAGGATTATTTTCCTAATGATAGTGTCAAATTAACAGCTGTACAGAAAGACTTGTGTGAGGGACAAATTGGAGAGGAGGAACTTATCTATTTATTATGACCATGGAAATGTTAGTTATTAAAATCAGATCCAACATTAATATAGAGGGGCTTAAAAACACAAGTCTCATTGTACACTGACAACTTAAATGTCCTCTTAAATCTGCAATCTGGATCCCTGTACAGCCTTATAGAGGATCTAGATCATTTTTCTAACTCTCAGGAGTACAACCAAACTATGATAAGTGTTATTACGTATTGGACCGCTAAAAAAATACAACTTTCACATTACTGTGTAGCAACTGTTTTAAAGTCACCATTGGCCTCATGGTGAAATCCCTGAGCGGTTTCCTTCCTCTCTAGCAACTGAGTTAGGAAGGACGCCTGTATCTGTTTAGTGACTCGGTGTATTGATACACCATCCAAAGTGAAATGAATAACTTCACCATGCTCAAAGGGATATTCAATGTCCACTTTTTATTGTTTACCCATCTACTAATAGGTGCCCCTCTTTGCTCCCTGGTCTTTGTGGTTGAATCGGTGTTTGAAATTCACTGCTCGACTGAGGGACCTTACATATCATTGTTTGTGTGGGGTACAGAGATGAGGTAGTCATTCAATCGTCATGTTAAATACTATTATTGCACACAGAGTGAATCCATGCAACTTATTATGTGACTTGTTAAGCACATTTTTACTCCTGAACTTATTTAGGCTTGCCATAACAAAGAAGTTGAATACTTATTGACATTTAAGCTTTTCATTTTTAATTAAGTGTAACGGCGTTCTTCTGTCTCCTCCTCTGACGAAGAGGTAGAATAAGGATCGGACCAAAATGCAGCGTGGTGGTTACTCATGATATATTTTAATAAAGAAAAAACTATACATGCAGAAACTACAAAAGTAATGACATGAAATAATGAAAACCGAAACAGCCCTATCTGGTGCAAACACAACTACACAGAGACAGAAACAATCACCCACGAAAACACTCACAGAATATGGCTGCCGAAATATGGTTCCCAATCAGAGACAACGATAAATCACCTGACTCTGATTGAGAACCGCCTCAGGCTAATTAGACACCCCACAAAACCCCAAGACAAAAAACACACCACAATAACCCATGTCACACCCTGGCCTGTCCAAATAGATAAAGAAAACACAAAATACTAAGACCAAGGCGTGACATTAAGTTGTAAAACAAAAAAAATATTTTAACATAATTCCACTTTGATATTATGGAGTATTGTGTGTAGGCCAGTGACACAAAATCTAAATTGAATAAATGTTAAATTAAGGCTGTAACACAATAAAATGTGGAAAAAGTCAAGAGGTGTGAATACTTTCTGAATGCACTGTAGCTGACTGTAGCCAGTGGTTTTTGTAGAGGTTCATACATTTTCCAAAAGGAAAATCAAGTCTGAATTTTCAAAGTGGAAAGGACGTTTTTAAACCTCAAATACACTACAATTTTAAAATGTCCTGCATCTGTAGGATGAGGCAATGAATGGTACAAAATGCTCTTCTCCGCTCCTGTCCAGCACCGAGCCAGAACTCTTGTTGACCAAGCAGTTAGCAGCCTGACTCTAGCCAAAGCTCCTAGGCCAGTTGACCAAGCAAGTATCCTGCCACACGCCGAAGCCTGGCATAGTACCATGAAGAGTCTGCCCAGCCATCAACATTCTCCTGTCCGACAGAGAGACATTACCCTCACTGCTCTGCTCTGTAACTGGAGGTGTTGTGGTGGCTGATGGTTCTGACACTGAAGAGCTTCTCTCTCTCCTCTCCTCTGTAAAAAGTGCAGACAGCCGATAATGAAGCCCTGACAGAGCAGTCGGCAGGCCAAACGTGTTACTGATCACCGGGTATGGAGGAGGGGTAGAGAGGGTGGAGGGAGAGGGCAATGGG
>NC_060176.1:4196706-4244206 GCF_021184085.1 Oncorhynchus gorbuscha
CTTGGGTTAGTTATCAACACTTCATTTTAAGAATGTGAAATGTCAGAATAATAGTAGAGAATGATTAATTTCAGCTTTTATTTCTTTCATTTCCAGTGGGTCAGAAGTTTACATACATTCAATTAGTATTTGGTAGCATTGCCTTTAAATTGTTTAACTTGGGTCAAAGTTTCAGGTAGCCTTCCACAAGCTTCCCACAATAAGTTAGGTGAATTTTGGCCCATTCCTCCTGACAGAGCTGGTGTAACTGAGTCAGGTTTGTAGGCCTCCTTGCTCGCACACACTTTTCCAGTTCTGCCCACACATTTTCTATAGGATTGAGGTCGGGGCTTTGTGATGGCCACTCCATTACCTTGACTTTGTTGTCCTTAAGCCATTTTGCCACAACTTAGGAAGCCCCATTTGCAACCAAGCTTTAACTTCCTGACTGATGTTTTGAGATGTGCTTCAATACATCCACAAAATGTTCCTTTCCTCATGATGCCATCTATTTTGTGAAGTGCACCAGTCCCTCCTGCAGCAAATCTCCCCCACAACATGATGCTGCCACCCCCGTGCTTCACAGTTGGGATGGTGTTCTTTGGCTTGCAAGCCTCCCCTTTTTCCTCCAAACATAACGATGGACATTTTGGCCAATTCAGTTCTATTTTTGTTTCACCAGACCAACAGTACGATCTTTGTCCCCATGTGCAGTTGCAAACCGTAGTCAGGCTTTTTTATGGCGGTTTTGGAGCAGTGGCTTCTTCCTTGCTGAGCGGCCTTTCAGGTTATATTGATATAGGACTCATTTTACTGTGGATATAGATACTTTTGTACCTGTTTCCTCCAGCATCTTCACAAGGTCCTTTGCTGTTGTTCTGGGATTGATTTGCACTTTTCACACCAAAGTACGTTCATCTCTAGGAGACAGAAGGCGTCTCCTTCCTGAGTGGTATGATGGCTGCGTGGTCCCATGGTGTTTATACTTGCGTACTATTGTTTGTACAGATGAACATGGTACCTTCAGGCATTTGGAAATTGCTCCCAAGGATGAACCAGACTTGTCTACAATTTTGGACTGATTTCTGATTTCTTTGGATTTTCCCATGATGTCAAGCAAAGAGACACTGAGTTTGAAGGCAGGCCTTGAAATACATCCACAGGTACACCTCCAATTAACTCAAATTATGTAAATTAGCCTATCAGAAGCTTCTAAAGCCATGACATCATTTTCTGGAATTTTCCAAGCTGTTTATAGGCACAGTCAATTTAGGGTGTGTAAACGTTTGACCCACTGGAATTGTGATACAGTGAATTATACGTGAAATAATCTGTAAACAATTGTTGGAAAAATTACTTGTGTCATGCACAAAGTAGATGTCCTAATTGACTTGCCAAAACTATAGTTTGTTAACAAGAAATTTGTGGAGTGGTTGAAAATCTAGTTTTAATGATTCTAACCTAAGTGTATGTAAACTTCCGACTTCAACTGTATGTGTCTGCAGAATAAGTGGCCCTAAAAACCTTCTACCTCTGTACAGAACACCAGAGTAGGTCTGAACAGTCACCCTACTCATGGTGCCCACAGGACAAAACACTATCAAAGCACATTACTTCCGTTGCTCTCGTTCTCTCTCTCTTTCTCCATCCGTCCCCCTCTCTCTCTAGCTCTCGCTCTCATTCTTCCACTCCCTCCCTCCTTCCATCCACCCCTCCCTCCCTCCTCTCTTCCTCTTGTGCTGTTTGTGAGTAGAGTATCCAAATATTCCAGCCCTCATTTCAGTAGTGTGCCGAGGGGCATGGCTCTCGGAGCATAAAACACAAAACCCTTTCCAACTAGGCTTCTGGAGTTGTGTCAGCTAGGACTGGTTTATTTTAAGCTACATTGTGTACTATATTCCTGCTTTAACAGTATCCTTGGTGGTGTGTCTGGCTTCTTACATAAAGAAACATCACTCCATTTAACACCCCAGAAAACACTACCATTTGTCTCATTTGGCTCATGCAAGGAGAGGGTGAAGGGAAAGAGCACTGGGAGAACGATGAGGATGAGAGTGAATGGATAAAGGACAACCAGAGAGAAGGAAGAGATTGAATGGCTAATATCACCCAGGTTGGGTGAAGGGTGTTGCGACTTTGGGCCCACGAGGAGGACATGCACAACGGGGATGATTTACAATTACACATTAACACAAGAACCAGGGTCACCCTTCCTGCCCTTGAGTGGATTATCAGAGCCACTGGAATGTGCTTCATGATATGACAGAGCCATAAAGGTCACCTGGGACCATTGTAGCTAATTTCTTGGAACTTGAGTGCCCCCTGGGAAGAGCATGAGACAAAACACAGTCAAAAAGATCTCTGAGAGAAAATGGTGCCAAGAGCCCCAGAACATATTAATCACGTTTTTTGTGTGTTTTTTTTAACTACCTTTTTTTTGGTAACTATCGTTCCAAACTTTGTGGTCATTTAGAAATGTCTTTGTTTTTGAAAGAAAAGCACATTGTTTTGAGTATCTCGTACAACGCTGTGTACTACTCCCTTCACAGAACAGCACAAACTGGCCCTAACCAGAATAGAAAGAGGAGTGGGAGGAGTGCCCTGGTGCACAACTGAGCAAGAGGACAAGTACATTAGAGTGTCTAGTTTGAGAAACAGATGCCTCACAAGTCCTCAACTGGCAGCTTCATTAAATAGTACCTGCAAAACAAAACAACACCCATACGTAGAATGTATGCACACATGACTCAAGCGTCGTCATATATTATTATATTATTATTAACAGTGAAAAGGCGACTACGGGATAATGGCTTTCTAGGTAGAGTACCTCTGTCCAGTTTCTGTGTTCTTTTGCCCATCTTAATCTTTTATTTTTATTGGCCGGTCTGAGATATGGCTTTTCTTTGCAACTCTGCCCTAATTGGAGTAAACTAATAAACAATAACACTTAGACTTCTACTTCCAGCTTATACATACTATGTACATTTTACGGACACAGTATATTTTACAACCGTTACATTTTGTTATATACCTATCTCTGAACACCATCCAGTTTGGATTTCTATTTGCCATATATTTTTCAACTGTGCTGTGATGTTTCACAAAAGTTCTGAACCTTTCTGTTCTCATAGTTTCTACAGATTGTAAATTAAAGATAAACATTTTTGCTAAGAGTATTATTATATTATTGATCGATTGACTAGGATTTTTCAAATCCCACAGCAGTGCTATTTGCAGAGTTAGCTCCAGGTAAATGTTGCAATTCTTCAGCCATTCCTGCCAAGCTACATTTGGACAGCACCAAAACAAATTATCTAATGATTCCGTCTCTTTACAGAAAAATCTGCAACGCTGGGATGGTTGTATCCTCCATATAAAAGAAAGGTCCTCTCACTGTCAACGGCGTTTATTTTCAGCAAACTTAACATGTGTAAATATTTGTATGAACATAACAAGATTCAACAACTGAAACATAAACTGAACAAGATCCACAGACATGTGACTAACATAAATGGAATCATGTGTCCCTGAATAAAGGGGGGGGTCAAAATCAAAAGTAACAGTCAGTATCTGGTGTGGCCACCAGCTGCATTAAGTACTGCAGTGCATCTCCTCCTCATGGACTGCACCAGATTTGCTAGTTCTTGCTGTGAGATGTTACCCCAGAATGAGCAGTATGGCAGGTGGCATTGTCATGCTGGAGGATCATGTCAGGATGAGCCTGCAGGAAGGGTACTACATGAGGGAGGAGGATATCTTCCCTGTAACGCACAGCGTTGAGATTGCCTGCAATGACAACAAGCTCAGTCTGATGATGCTGTGACACACCGCCCCAGACCATAACGGACCTCCACCTCCAAATCCATCCCGCTACAGAGTACAGGCCTCGGTGTAACGCTCATTCTTTCGACCATAAATGCCAGTTCGACCATCCCCCCTGGTGAGACAAAACAGTCACTCGTCAGTGAAGAGCACTTTTTGCCAGTCTTGTCTGGTCCAGAGACGGTGGGTTTGTGCGGTGATGTCTGGTGAGGACCTGCCTTACAACAGGCCTACAAGCCCTCAGTCCAGCCTCTCTCAGCCTATTGCGGACAGTCTAAGCACTGATGGAGGGATTGTGCGTTCCTGGTGTAACTCGGGCAGTTATTGTTGCCATCCTGTACCTGTCCCGCAGGTGTGATGTTCGGATGTACCGATCCTGTGCAGGTGTTGTTACACGTGGTCTGCCACTGCGAGGACGATCAGCTGTCCGTCCTGTCGCCCTGTAGCGCTGTCTTAGGCGTCACATTACGGACATTGCAATTTATTGCTCTGGCCACATCTGCAGTCCTCATGCCTCCTTGCAGCTTGCCTAAGGCACGTTCACGCAGATGAGCAGGGACCCTGGGCATCTTTCTTTTGTTGTTTTCAGAGTCAGTAGAAAGGCCTCTTTAGTGTCCTAAGTTTTCATAACTGTGACCTTAATTGCCTACCGTCTGTAAGCTGTTAGTGTCTTAACGACCATTCCGCAGGTGCATGTTCATTAATTGTTTGTGGTTCATTGAACAAGCATGGGAAACAGTGTTTAAACCATTTACAATGAAGATCTGTGAAGTTATTTGGATTTCTACGAATTATCTTTGAAAGACAGGGTCCTGAAAAAGGAATGTTTCTTTTTTTGTTGAGTTTATATAACATTCTTTTGATTGCAAGAATTTTGTATTATCATTTAAATAGAAAAACTCTTAACTTTTGAATATGACGTCGTTTTGTGTATCAGTTCATAAACCACGTGCAATGGAATTTGTACATAGAAAATCACTTCCCAACTATTTTGCAATCAATATGGCACAGCTGTCAATTTTGATCCTTAATTCAGGGCTGACAAACAAGTTCCTTACTTTCTCCCCCTTCCACATGCCTCTTCCATTTTTGTGTTTCTTATAAACAGACAAACTTTTGGTATGAGCCCAATATAGATTGTGATGTTTGTCCTACATTATTAAAAGTATAATATGTTTTTATATTGTGAAATTGTCCTCTGAACAGGAAAAAACATTATGTGAACACTTATGAGAAAATCCCAATCTCAAATTGAACATTAAACGGGTTGAGTTCTCTGAATCAACGGGGCATTCCCAATGTTACACTGTTTGGATATTAAAGCCCGCCTCCTGGAGTCTCCCTATAAAGTAGAACATTTACCAGACAACTGGTGAAAAACATGGAAATGTAAAAAGAAAGGGAAAAACATAGTTAATTTCTGTCTAATGACATGCTAATATCGATGGACTTACTAAACGGAAAATGTTTCAGCCTCCAGTATTTACTTTTTATTTTATTTTTTTATTTCACCTTTATTTAACCAGATAGGCTAGTTGAGAACAGGTTCTCATTTGCAACTGCGACCTGGCCAAGATAAAGCATAGCAGTGTGAACAGACAACACAGAGTTACACATGGAGTAAACAATTAACAAGTCAATAACACAGTAGAGAAATAAAGGGGAGTCTATATACAATGTGTGCAAAAGGCATGAGGAGGTAGGCGAATAATTACAATATTGCAGATTAACACTGGAGTGACAAATGATCAGATGATCATGTACAGGTAGAGATATTGGTGTGCAAAAGAGCAGAAAAGTAAATAAATAAAAACTGTGGGGATGAGGTAGGTGAAAATGGGTGGGCTATTTACCAATAGATTATGTACAGCTGCAGCGATCGGTTAGCTGCTCAGATAGCTGATGTTTGAAGTTGGTGAGGGAGATAAAAGTCTCCAACTTCAGCGATTTTTGCAATTCGTTCCAGTCACAGGCAGCAGAGTACTGGAACGAAAGGTGGCCGAATGAGGTGTTGGCTTTAGGGATGATCAATGAGATACACCTGCTGGAGCGCGTGCTACGGATGGGTGTTGCCATCGTGACCAGTGAGCTGAGATAAGGCGGAGCTTTGCCTAGCATGGCCTTGTAGATGACCTGGAGCCAGTGGGTCTGGCGACGAATATGTAGCGAGGGCCAGCCGACTAGAGCATACAAGTCGCAGTGGTGGGTAGTATAAGGTGCTTTAGTGACAAAACGGATGGCACTGTGATAAACTGCATCCAGTTTGCTGAGAAGAGTGTTGGAAGCAGTTTTGTAGATGACATCGCCGAAGTCGAGGATCGGTAGGATAGTCAGTTTTACTAGGGTAAGCTTGGCAGCGTGAGTGAAGGAGGCTTTGTTGCGGAATAGAAAGCCGACTCTTGATTTGATTTTCGATTGGAGATGTTTGATATGGGTCTGGAAGGAGAGTTTGCAGTCTAGCCAGACACCTAGGTACTTATAGGTGTCCACATATTCAAAGCCATCCAGTGTGGTGATGCTAGTCGGGCATGCGGGTGCAGGCAGCGATCGGTTGTTTATGTGTCGGGGGGCTAGGGTCAGTTTTTATATCTGGAGTACTTCTCCTGTCCTATCCGGTGTCCTGTGTGAATTTAAGTGTGCTCTCTCTAATTCTCTTTTTCTTTCTCTCTCTCGGAGGACCTGAGCCCTAGGACCATGCCTCAGGACTACCTGACATGATGACTCCTTGCTGTCCCCAGTCCACCTGGCCGTGCTGATGCTCCAGTTTCAACTGTTCTGCCTGTGATTATTATTATTGGACCATGCTGGTCATTTATGAACATTTGAACATCTTGGCCATGTTCTTACAATCTCCACCAGGCACAGCCAAAAGAGGACTGGCCACGCCACATAGCCTGGTTCCTCTCTAGGTTTCTTCCTAGGTTTTGGCCTTTCTAGGGAGTTTTTCCTAGCCAACGTGCTTCTACACCGGCATTGCTTGCTGTTTGGGGTTTTAGGCTGGGTTTCTGTACAGCACTTTGAGATATCAGCTGATGTACGAAGGGCTATATAAATAAATTTGATTTGATTTGATGTAATCTTATCAAGTCAAGTTCTGTAAGGCGAGGACACCTGTTGGGCAAATGATCCCATCTCCTGGACACAGCTGAAAACTCAGCCCAAAAGACAGACAAATGGAGAATTGAATCAACTTGGAAGAGAAATAGACTTGTCTTGCAGGAGGGAGAGAGGAGAATAGGCATGACAAAGAGTTGTCAGTCTTGGACTGAAAGAGTACGAAACAGCCTCTGAACTATTCAGCATCGCAAAATTATAATCTTATTAGATCAATCATAATCTTTGTGTTTCTTTCCACTGTGTGTTTCTTAGCACAATAATACATTATCTCTTTATAAGTAAGTGTGGTTTTCTCTTGCTTTGACAAATGCTGTCTCTAAGACAATTAAAGACCTTACGTATACTTTAAGATTGTTGTTATGAGACTTGATTAATGGAGGCTAAACTAGTCAGGGTTTCAAGTTAATTGTTCTCTTTGAATAAATATTATTACTTGTGCCCTTACACAACGTTTAACTTGAAATAGTAGGCAGATTAATTCATTAATTAAGTCACCAATTATTAGACCTCTAAAGTTCCTACAAGGGAAAGTACAGCAGGACACTGAGAGGAGGATGAGACTGATGGGCTAATAGCCTTGTTGTGCCAACATGGGATCACAGCAGGATACTAACAACATCCTTGTTGTGTCTATAGGGGATCACTGCAGGACACTAACAGCAGCCTTGTTGTGCTTACAGGGGATCACAGTAGGATACTAACAGCAGCCTTGTTGTGTCTATAGGGGATCACTGCAGGACACAAACAGCAGCCTTGTTGTGTCTTTTGGGGATAACAGCCGTATTCTCTATAGGGGATCACAGCCTTGTTGTGTCTATAGGGGATCACAGCCTTGTTGTGTCTATAGGGGATCAAAGCCTTGCTGTGTCTATAGGGGACCACAGCAGGACACTAACAACATCCTTGTTGTGTCTATAGGGGACCACAGCAGGACAACATCCTTGCTGTGTCTATAGGGGATCACAGCCTTGCATTGTCTATAGGGGATCACAGCCATGTTGTGTCTATAGGGGATCACAGCCTTGCTGTGTCTATAGGGGATCACAGCCATGTTGTGTCTATAAGGGATCACAGCCATGTTGTGTCTATAGGAGATCACAGCCATGTTGTGTCTATAGGGGATCACAACCATGTTGTGTCTATAGGGGATCACATCCTTGGTGTGTCTATAGGGGATCACAGCCATGTTGTGTCTGTAGGGGATCACAGCCTTGTTGTGTCTATAGGGGATCACAGCCTTGTTGTGTCGATAGGGGATCAAAGCCTTGCTGTGTCTGTAGGGGATCACAGCAGGACACTAACAACATCCTTGTTGTGTCTATAGGGGATCACTGCAGGACACTAACAGCAGCCTTGTTATGTCTATAGGGGATCACTGCATGACATTAACAACAGCCCAATTTGTAAGTCGCTCTGGATGAGAGCGTCTGCTAAATGACTTAAATGTAATGTAAATGTTGTGTCTTTTGGGGATCACAGCCTTGTGTCTATATGGGATCACAGCCTTTCTGTGTCTATAGGGGGATCACAGCCATGGTGTGTCTATAGGGGATCACAGCCATGTTGTGTCTATAGGGGATCAAAGCCTTGCTGTGTCTATAGGGGATCACAGCCTTGTTGTGTCTATAGGGGATCACAGCCAAGTTGTGTCTATAGAGGATCAGAGCCTTGCTGTGTCTATAGGGGATCACAGCCATGTTGTGTCTATAAGGGATCACAGCCTTGCTGTGTCTATAGGGGATCACAGCCATGTCGTGTCTATAGGGGATCACATCCTTGGTGTGTCTATAGGGGATCACAGCCATGTTGTGTCTATAGGGGATCACAGCCATGGTGTGTCTATAGGGGATCACAACCATGTTGTGTCTAAAGGGGATCAACGCCTTGCTGTGTCTATAGGGGATCACAGCCTTGTTGTGTCTATAGGGGATCACAGCCAAGTTGTGTCTATAGAGGATCAAAGCCTTGCTGTGTCTATAGGGGATCACATCCTTGTGTCTACAGGGGACACAGCCTTGCAGTGTCTATAGGGGATCACAGCTATGTTATGTCGATAGGGGATCACAGCCATGTTGTGTCTATAGGGGATCAAAGCCTTGCTGTGTCTATAGGGGATCACAGCCTTGTTGTTTCTATAGGGGATCACAGCCTTGTTGTGTCTATAGGGGATCACAGCCTTGTTGTGTCTATAGGAGATCAAAGCCTTGCTGTGTCTATAGGGGATCACAGCCTTGTTGTGTCTATAGGGGATCACAGCCAAGTTGTGTCTCTAGAGGATCAGAGCCTTGCTGTGTCTATAGGGGATCACAGCCTTGTGTCTACAGTGGATCACAGCATTGCTGTGTCTATAGGGGATCACAGCCTTGTTGTGTCTATAGGGCATCACAGCCAAGTTGTGTCTATAGAGGATCAAAGCCTTGCTGTGTCTATAGGGGATCACAGCTATGTTATGTCGATAGGGGATCACAGCCTTGCTGTGTCTATAGGGGATCACAGCCATGTTGTGTCTATACGGGATCACAGCCTTGCTGTGTCTATAGGGGATCACAGCCATGTCGTGTCTATAGGGGATCACAGCCATGTTGTGTCTATAGGGGATCACAGCCTTGCAGTGTCTATAGGGGATCACAGCCATGTTGTGTCTATAAGGGATCACAGCCTTGCTGTGTCTATAGGGGATCACAGCCATGTTGTGTCTATAGGGGATCACAGCCTTGTGTCTACAGGGGATCACAGCCTTGCAGTGTCTATAGGGGATCACAGCCATGTTGTGTCTATAAGGGATCACAGCCTTGCTGTGTCTATAGGGTATCACAGCCATGTTGTGTCTATAGGTGATCACATCCATGTTGTGTCAATAGGTGATCACATCCATGTTGTGTCTATAGAGGATCAAAGCCTTGCTGTGTCTATAGGGGATCACATTCTTGTGTCTACAGGGGACACAGCCTTGCGATGTCTATAGGGGATCACAGCTATGTTATGTCGATAGGGGATCACAGCCTTGCTGTGTCTATAGGGGATCACAGCCATGTTGTGTCTATAAGGGATCACAGCCTTGCTGTGTCTATAGGGGATCACAGCCATGTCGTGTCTATAGGGGATCACATCCTTGGTGTGTCTATACGGGATCACAGCCATGTTGTGTCTATAGGGGATCACAGCCTTGTTGTGTCTATAGGGGATCACAGCCATGTTGTGTCTATAGGGGATCACAGCAGGACACTAACAGCAGCCTTGTTATGTCTATAGGGGATCACTGCATGACAATAACAACAGCCTTGTTGTGTCTTTTGGGGATCACAGCCATGTTGTGTTTATAGAGGATCAAAGCCTTGCTGTGTCTATATGGGATCACAGCCTTGCTGTGTCTATAGGGGATCACAGCCATGGTGTGTCTATAGGGGATCACAGCCTTGTTGTGTCTATAGGGGATCAAATACTTGCTGTGTCTATAGGGGATCACAGCCATGGTGTGTCTATAGGGGATCACAGGCTTGTTGTGTCTATAGGGGATCAAAGCCTTGCTGTGTCTATAGGGGATCACAACCTTGTTGTGTCTATAGGGGATCACAGCCAAGTTGTGTCTATAGGGGATCACAGCCTTGTGTCTACAGGGGATCACAGCCTTGCAGTGTCTATAGGGGATCACAGCTATGTTGTGTCTATAGGGGATCACAGCCATGTTGTGTGTAAAAGGGATCACAGCCTTGCTGTGTCTACAGTGGATCACAGCCTTGTTGTGTCTATAGGGGATCAACGCCTTGCTGTGTCTATAGAGGATCAAAGCCTTGCTGTGTCTATAGGGGATCACATCATTGTGTCTATAGGGGATCACAGCTATGTTATGTCGATAGGGGATCACAGCCATGTTGTGTCTATAGGGGATCAAAGCCTTGCTGTGTCTATAGGGGATCACAGCCTTGTTGTGTCTATAGGGGATCACAGCCAAGTTGTGTCTATAGGGGATCAGAGCCTTGCTGTGTCTATAGGGGATCACAGCCTTGTGTCTACAGGGGATCACAGCCTTGCAGTGTCTATAGGGGATCACAGCCATGTTGTGTCTATAAGGGATCACAGCCTTGCTGTGTCTATAGGGGATCACAGCCATTTGTGTCTATAGGGGATCACAGCCTTGGGGCTACAGGGGATCACAGCCTTGCAGTGTCTATAGGGGATCACAGCCATGTTGTGTCTATAAGGGATCACAGCCTTGCTGTGTCTATAGGGGATCACAGCCTTGTTGTGTCTATAGGGGATCAAAGCCTTGCTGTGTCTATAGGGGATCACAACCTTGTTGTGTCTATAGGGGATCACAGCCAAGTTGTGTCTATAGAGGATCAGAGCCTTGCTGTGTCTATAGGGGATCACAGCCTTGTGTCTACAGGGGATCACAGCCTTGCAGTGTCTATAGGGGATCACAGCTATGTTGTGTCTATAGGGGATCACAGCCATGTTGTGTCTAAAAGGGATCACAGCCTTGCTGTGTCTACAGTGGATCACAGCCTTGTTGTGTCTATAGGGGATCAACGCCTTGCTGTGTCTATAGAGGATCAAAGCCTTGCTGTGTCTATAGGGGATCACATCCTTGTGTCTATAGGGGGTCACAGCTATGTTATGTCGATAGGGGATCACAGCCATGTTGTGTCTATAGGGGATCAAAGCCTTGCTGTGTCTATAGGGGATCACAGCCTTGTTGCTGTGATCACAGCCTTGCTGGATCACAGCCATGTTGTGTCTATAGGGGATCAAGCAGGATCACAGCCTTGTTAGTGTCTATAGGGGATCACAGCTATGTTGTGTCTTTTGGGGATCACAGCCTTGCTGTGTCTATAGGGATCACAGCCATGTTGTGTCTATCAAAGCCTTGCTGTGTCTAGGGATCACAGCCTTGCTGTGTCTTGCCTGTGTCTATAGGGATCACAGCCTTGTTGTGTCTATAGGGGGACTTGCTGTGTCACAGGGGATCCATGGTGTGTCTATAGGGGATCACAGCCTTTTGTGTCTATAGGGGATCAAAGGGATCTATAGGGGATCACAGCCATGTTGTGTCTATAGGGATCACACAGGACAGTTGTGTCTATAGAGGATCAGCCTTGTTGTGTCTATAGGGATCACTGCATGACAATAGGGACAACAGCCTTGTTGTGTCTTTTGGGGATCACAGCCATGGTGTGTCTATAGGGGAGCACAGCCATGTTGTGTTTATAGAGGATCAAAGCCTTGCTGTGTCTATATGGGATCACAGCCTTGCTGTGTCTATAGGGGATCACAGCCATGGCCATGTTGTCTATAGGGGATCACAGCCTTGTTGTGTCTATAGGGGATCAAAGAGCCTTGCTGTGTCTATAGGGGATCACAGCCATGTTGTGTCTATAGGGGATCACAGCCTTGTTGTGTCTATAGGGGATCAAAGCCTTGCTGTGTCTATAGGGGATCACAGCCTTTTGTGTCTATAGGGGATCACAGCCTATAAGGGATCACAGTTGTGTCTATAGATCACAGGATCAGAGCCTTGTTGTGTCTATAGGGGATCACAGCCTTGTTGTGTCTATAGGGGATCACAGCCTTGTTGTGTCTATAGGGGATCACAGCCTTGTTGTGTCTAAAAGGGATCACAGCCTTGTTGTGTCTACAGTGGATCACAGCCTTGTTGTGTCTATAGGGGATCACAGCCATGGTGTGTCTATAGGGGATCACAGCCTTGTTGTGTCTATAGGGGATCACAGCCATGTTGTTACTATAGAAGGGATCAGATTTCCTCTTCATCTTAAGAGTGAGTAAGGATCGGACCAAGATGCAGCGTGGTAAGTGTTCATGACGATTTATTAAAAACGAACTGAACACTGAAATACAAAAACAACAAAATGAACGAACGAAACGAAACAGTCCTGTCTGGTGACATGTTGTGTCTATAGGGGATCACAGCAGGGGATGCACAGTACAAAAGTAGCCTGGGTTACTGAGTCGCTGAACACAGAGAAGATCAGCAGCCCGAAGAGGAGTATCGCTTCTGCTTGCCATGATTGGCATGCTCTACAGAGGCACCAGCTTGAAAGAGTGTTATATTTACTTTTGGGAGAAAGGGGGATAAAGGAAGAGGAGGGCTCATTGAAAATAAAAAATAATTGGGAAAGGAGACAATTAGGGACACAGGCTACCCTCTTTTGTTCAGAAGTTTGGGGGGAAATGAAGTCCAGAGCCATTAGAACTGTCTAGCAGTGTGGTAGATAGGCATACCATTACCAAGTAGGCTAAGGGGAGCTGGTAACATCACTGCTACATTTTACGTGGCCATGTACACTGACACACCAACTGGATGTGCTTAGTAGTTTAGTTTACAACAAGTGGGTCAATTTGTTATTACATGGAGAAAATGATAGTCTTTAACTGCTGTAGCCCTGAACTGCTCCAGGATATATCTTACACTGTCACATCTCATTCCTAGCTTCAAGACCAGCCCAGAGCAATGACAAGGCTTCCTGCAAACCAACTCATCTAACTACATGAAAGTCTAGTTGAATTATCTCACTACATTGAGCTTATTAAATTACATTGGAGAAATGTTCTAGGATGGGATTTCACAATGCTCTCAAAAAGTAGCAGTCAGAGAAGCAGGAAGCACCAAAACTTTTGTCAATAACCATTTTGTAGAGAAGCTACCTTAGATGAACTTTAGATACCTCAGATAAACTGTGAACCTTAGAGTTGCTTTACTCAGCAACAATCAATGCTTTGACACTCAAAATGAGAAAACACTACAGCTCAACTGGAATCATCCCAATAACCAAAGATTACTGCAGTCATAAGTTCCTCCCTGACCTAATATCTAATATGTATAACTTGGTATCTCATACATTTGAAATCATCTCTGATATCTCATAGATAATAATATTATTATTTGGTGGCCAGAATAGGCTTGATTAGCTTCTGCCTGTCAGTCATCTCCATACCATCAATGCCCCTGAACCTCTGTCTCATCTGGTGAGACTGCAGACTGTTGTTCCTGCTGTGATCTCCATGCCATCAACGCCCCTGAACCTCTGTCTCATCTGGTGAGACTGCAGACTGTTGTTCCTGCTGTGATCTCCATGCCATCAACGCCCCTGAACCTCTGTCTCATCTGGTGAGACTGCAGACTGTTGTTCCTGCTGTGATCTCCATGCCATCAACGCCCCTGAACCTCTGTCTCATCTGGTGAGACTGCAGACTGTTGTTCCTGCTGTGATCTCCATGCCATCAATGCCCCTGAACCTCTGTCTCATCTGGTGAAACTGCAGACTGTTGTTCCTGCTGTGATCTCCATGCCATCAATGCCCCTGAACCTCTGTCTCATCTGGTGAGAATGCAGACTGTTGTTCCTGCTGTGATCTCCATGCCATCAATGCCCCTGAACCTCTGTCTCATCTGGTGAGACTGCAGACATATATATACGTACCAAACTGATAAGTACCAAACATAATTGATGAATGATTTGGCAAGCTCTGATACGTGTCTCCTTAACGTGAGCTGCAGCAACTGAGAACTGTTATTGAGTAGCAATCAATCAGCTCGCCAGCTTCAGTTAACTGGCTGAAGGAGAAGAAGGAGACGTGGGCTCAGGAGAATGGCATCCTGGCATCACATCCCACCTCCATTATAACACTCCTCAAGCAGGCCTCTCCAACTCTGAAAGTGTAACAAGGGGAATGAAAGCTGATTCTCTGAAGGTGTACAAGGAAGGACAAGGGGAATGGACCTACCTCTGATGAGATCACATCTCACCTCCATTATCACACTCTTCAACAAGGTCTCTCCAGCTCTGGTGTACAATGAAGGACAAGGGGAATATGGGAATGGACCTATCTCTGTGCAGGTGTACCAGGACAAGGAGAATGGACATGCCTCTGTGAAGGTGTACCAGCCCAGGACAAGGAGAATGGACCTACCTCTGTGAAAGTATACTAGGACAGGGGGAATGGACAGGGCTTTATTCCTGAGACATTTAATAATGAGAGCATCACTGGCAGGCCTACGGGGATCTATTTGAAACACAGTACGTTGCTGCTGCTGCTACTGCTAATGTAAAGTGACACATCGGAAGAAGACATGCTCTTAGATTAGTTGCACCAAATGAGCATGGCTTCACATCGATGACAATAGAGCTATTGAAGAGCTATATAGCTATTCTGTCGTTGTCAGGAATTTAAAGGCTTCTCCTGAGCTATTAATACAGTTCATATGTTTCCAGTGAAAGTGAAATTGGGTTGAGTAGGAAACTTTACAACAAATGATATCATTATGTCCCAAGAGAAGTTTATATAATAATGTAATAATATTGAAGTATATAATAATATTAAAGACCTTAGAGCTTTTTATGTCTCTATTTTGGTTTGGTCAGGGTGTGATTTTGGTGGGCATTCTATGTTCCTTTTTCTATGTTTTTGTATTTCTTTGTTGTGGCCGGGTATGGTTCTCAATCATGGACAGCTGTCTATCGTTGTCTCTGATTGGGAACCATACTTAGGTAGCTTCTTCCCACAGGGTTTTTGTGGGTAGTTGTTTTCTGTATAGTTTAGTTTCCTTACAGAACTGTTCGTTTTCCTCTTTGTTATTTTTGTTCAAGTGTTCTGATTGAATAAAATATCATGAACATGTACCACGCTGCGCTTTGGTCCAGTCATTTACAGGAAGAGGATTATTACAATACTGGACATTTTTATATAGATTAGGTCTGGACACCCGGCACCCCCGCCTCCTCCTTTGTTTTTACACTGTTGGCAGTTTAATATCTATGCAGGACTAACCTGTATCCCCGGCAGTATATAGCATTATTGGCAGGCTATTTCTGGCAGGCAGGCAGGCCAGGCAGTAGGCATCTAACAAGGCTAAAGACTGTTGACATTTACATTTACAGTCATTTACAGACGCTCTTATCCAGAGCGACTTACGGGCACCCAATAGGATCACATATTCATGTCTTTCTGAATCAGCACTTTATATAATATAAAATAAATGTTTAGCTTGTGACAGACAGACTGACAGACAGAGAGGGAGGGAGGCAGACAGACAGACAGACAGACAGGGATGCAGGCAGGCAGGCAGGCAGGCAGGCAGGCAGACAGACAGACAGGCAGACGGGCACCAACACACATTAGTCCTGTCCAGGATCAACCCCTAGGCATAATCAAATGGACACCCGGACTATTTACATTGACCCCCGCCCCCCTCCTTTGTTTTTACACTGTTGCTACTCGCTGTTTAATATCTATGCAAATTCACTTTACAAATGACCTTGACTAACCTGTATACCCCGCGCATTGTATATAGCCTCATTATTGTTATGTACATTACTTTTTGATTGATTCGATTTTTTTTTCATTTATTTTGTTAATATTTCCTTAACTCTATTTCTTGAACTGCATTGTTGGTTAAGGAATTGTAAGTAAGCATTTCACAGTAAGGCCTCTCGGATGTCGTCGATCTTTTTCTTTCTGCAGAGAGGGAGGAGGGGGGAGGGGGAGGAGGATGGTTGGCAAAGAGCTAGGGTTAGAGGCAGATCTTGGAATTTAGAGTGGTAGAAAGTGGCTTTAGCAGCAGAGGAGGAGGAAATGGGAGGAGGGAGTGAAAGGATGCCAGGTCCGCAGGGGTAGCCAGACCTCTGACTCATTCCCCTCTCATCCACCCCCACTTCACAGTAGAAGCATCTAACAAGGTTCTAAAGACTGTTGACATCTAGTGGAAGCCTTGGGAAGTGCAAGTTGACCCTCATAGACACTGTGTATTCAATAGGGAATGAGTTGAAAAACTACAAACCTCAGATTTCCCACTTCCTGGTTGGATTTTTTCTCAGGTTTTTGCCTGCCATATGAGTTCTGTTATACTCACTGACATAATTCAAACAGTTTGAGAGGGTTTTCTATCCGAATCTACTAATAATATGCATATATTAGCTAGTGGAACTGGGCCTGAGTAGCAGACAGTTTACTCTGGGCACCTTATTCATCCAAGCTACTCAATACTGCCAAACCTCAGCCATAACAAGTTAAGGACTTGTAAGTAAGCATTTTTATTGTTTTTACCTTTATTTAACTAGGCAAGTCAGTTAAGAACAAATTCTTATTTTCAATGACGGCCTAGGAACAGTGGGTTAACTGCCTGTTCAGAGGCAGAATGGCAGATTTCTACCTTGTCAGCTTGGGGATTTTTACTTGCAACCTTCCGGTTACTAATCCAATGCTCTAACCACTAGGCTACCCTGCCGCCAACAGTAAGGTTGTATTCGGCGCAAGTAACAAATAAAATTTGATTTGACTTTGAGCGTTTCCCTGCCTGGTGTGTCAAATTGGCAGGGTTTGCGGTTATGGGAATATTATGGGAATATTCTATTGGTCCATTAAGCCAGGCAAACTTAATCAAGCACAGATAAAGTATGTGAAATAGTTTTGAATAGAATTTTAACGCAGGTCTGATGCACTGCCCAGCTGTTCCACAGCTATGCCAATGTGAATGGGATCTTTCTCTACAGACACAGCCACAGCCAGCCCCAAAGGCAAGGACCACATGCCAGCTTCCCCTTCTGGTTGCATTAGAATGTGCTAAAAAAAGAGGGAGACTCAAAAACACATCTAAACTGTGCCAGTCCAGACACAATAAACAAACACATCAGAAACCACAGCTATAGAAAATAGCCGGAAGGCTACAATTAACTCTGGATCCCTAACCCTAAATAGCTTCAGCTAAACTGTATCAATAGGAACACAATAAACAGTAACTCCATAGCCATAGCAAAGAACCGGAAGGCATCAATTTAAATAGCTGGGCAGAATCAGGACGATAGAACAATGACACTGTGATGGATCTTCCACAGTGCTAAAACACAATTTCCCATTATAACAGAGTAATAGGAAGGCACAGTTGCAATTATTGGGGCATGGAGATGGAGTCCACCCATTGGAGGTCAAAAGTTATCTCTCTCATTTCAGAGATGGTAGAGAGGGTAACACACTTTCCTTCAATAATTTACATCTTATAACAAGGTCAATTGCGCACTGATATAGGCTACTTCATTATCATTACACAGTCAGAAACTAGAACTTGGAACTCTTTTGATTCCAGGTGCCTGATTCCCTGTGGTAAATTGATTCCCCTGGTACTGTATTCTAAAAGAGTCCCATGGGAAGGGAAGAGAAAACAGGGTGCCTGCCTCCCTTACTTCACTAACCCAGGAGGAAGTGATGCAGAGCAGAGCAGACACGCTATTAGAGATTGTCACTTATACAGTCTTTCTATAAACATCTACAATACCTCTGAGATTGCCGTCAATAGAGAGGAGGGGAGAGAGGGAAGAGGAAGAGAGAGAGAGAGAGAGAGAGAGAGAGAGAGAGAGAGAGAGAGAGAGAGAGAGAGAGAGAGAGAGAGAGAGAGAGAGAGAGAGAGAGAGAGATGGAGAGGAGGGGAGAGAGGGAAGGAGGAAGGGAGACAGAGACAGTGTAAGAGAGAGGAGAGAGAGAGAGAGAGAGAGAGAGAGAGAGAGAGAGAGAGAGAGAGAGAGAGAGAGAGAGAGAGAGAGAGAGAGAGAGAGAGAGAGAGAGAGAGAGAGAGAGAGAGAGAGAGAGAGAGAGAGAGAGAGAGAGAGAGAGAGAGAGTTATAGTAAGTGGTGAAATAAGTTTAGCCAGTTACAATTGTAATGGCTTAGCAGATCATAAGAAAAGACGATCAGTATTTACCTGGCTAAAAGAGAAGGAATGAGAGAGAGAGAGAGAGAGAGAGGAGGGAGAGAGGGAAGGAGGAAGGGAGACAAACAGTGTAAGAGAGAGAGAGAGAGAGAGAGAGAGAGAGAGAGAGAGAGAGAGAGAGAGAGAGAGAGAGAGAGAGAGAGAGAGGGAGGGGGAGGGAAGGAGGAAGGGAGACAGAGACAGTGTAAGAGAGAGGAGAGAGAGAGAGAGAGAGAGAGAGAGAGAGAGAGAGAGAGAGAGAGAGAGAGAGAGAGAGAGAGAGAGAGAGAGAGAGAGAGAGAGAGAGAGAGAGAGAGAGAGAGAGAGAGAGAGAGAGAGTAAGTGGTTATAATAGCATAATATCTGAATATAATATCTATTGTTTACAGGAAACTCATTCAACAATTTTAGATGATGTTTTGTGGAAAAAGGACTACTTTTGATAAAGTACGTATAGTTATGTATAGTAACCCGTAAAGTTATGTATAGTAACCCTAGGTGTAAAATAGTAAATAATGGCTACATCTCAGGAAGTTTTAAACTAGCTAGAGGAGTAAAAATAAGGTTGTCCACTATCGGCATATCTATTTATTATTGCCATCGAAATGTTAGCTGTTAAAATTAGATCAAACAATAATATTAAGTGATTAGAAATCCGTGGCTTAAAAACTAAGGTGTCATTGTACACTGATGATTCATGTTTTCTTTTAAAACCACAATTAGAATCTCTCCTCGGCCTCATAGAGGATCTGTAAACTTTTGCTATGCTCTCTGGATTAAAACCAAATTATGATAAGACTACTATTACGTATTGGATCACAAAAAAAATAGCAAATTTTACATTACTGTGTAGTTGACCAATTAAATGGTCTGACGGAGATGTGGACATACTCGGTATACACATCCCAAAAGAAAGAAATTATCTCACTCCAATAAATTGTAATAGAAAGTTAGCAACAATAGATAAGATCTTGCTACCATGGAAAGGAAAATACCTGTCTATTTGTGGAAAAATCACCCTGATTAACTCTTTAGTGATATCACATTTCACCGATTTGCTTATAGTTTTGCCTACAACTAGTGACCTGATTTTTAAATTATATGAACAAGAAATATTCCATTTTATTTGAAATGGCAAGCCAGACAAAAGTAAAGGGACTATTTATATAATGAATATGAATTCGGTGGGCATGTCACGAATCCCGCCGAAGATGGTGCCTCTTCCTGTTCGGGCGGCGCTCGGCGGTCGTCGTCGTCTGCCTACTAGCTGCCACCGATCCCCTTTTCTGTTTCATTTAGTGTTGTCTTAGTTTCACCTGTGTCTTGTTTGGGTTTTTGTTTTGGGCTATTTAAACCCGGTAGGCCTTTGTGCGGGCTTGTTTTTCTGTTATTGGTGTGTGTATATTTTGTGGATTCTATTTTCCGAACAGTTTTGTCCTGTTTGTTTGGACTGGGAGTGGCGTTGACCGACACTGTTGTTTGGAAATAAATATCCACTGTTTGTTTGGACTGACTCCTCCAAATCAGAAGTCAAACTGGTTCAGTCATACAGTGAAATCCAAGCTGGTTCTCCAGTAAATTGGTAGGAATGTCTCATCCTATGTTCAAGAATGGCCATTTTCCCTTTATTCAGATTTCACCTGCTCACTTTCAGTTGTTTGAAAAGGAAATAATATCCAAAATATCATTATTTTTTAACAAGTTTTTTAAACAAAAAACTGAGAGCTGTGCCATATAAATTGCAAAATAGTTGGGAAGAGATTTTCGGTGAACCCATTCCATGGCACATGGTTTATGAACTGATACGCTAAACAAAGCCGGATTCAAAACTAAATTTAAATTACACTACAAAATGTTTGCAACCAATAGAATGTTATATATATGGGGGATACAATCTTCCCAGCTCTGCCGATTTTGCTGTGAAAATGCATAGTCATTAGATCATTTATTTTGGTATTGTCCATATGTAGCTCGTTTTTGGTCACAGGTCCAGGAATGGCTGAAGAATTGCAACATTTGTCTAGAACTTAGGCTGCAGATAGCAATACTGGGTGATTTGAAAAGCCATAGTCAATCAATCAATCAATAATATAATTATTATTTTAGCAAAAATATATATTTTTAATTTACAATCTGTGAAGCTATGAGAATAGAAAGGTTCAGTACTTTTGTGAAGCATCACAGCACAGTTGAAAAATAAACTCCAAATAGAAACCCAAAATGGATGGTGTTGAGAGATGGGGGGGTTGAAAGGAGCTGAAGGGTGGGACGAATGACAAGATAACCAATGTAAAACATACAGGGTCTGTAAAATGTATACAGTTGAAGTCAGAAGTCTACATACACCTTAGCCAAGTACATTTAAACTCAGTTTTTCACAATTCCTGATATTTAATCCTTGTAAAAATTCCCTGTCTTAGGTCAGTTAGGATCACCATTTTATTTTAAGAATGTGAAATGTCAGAATAATGGTAGTGAGAATTATTTATTTCAGTTTTTATTTCTTTCATTACATTCCCAGTGGGTCAGAAGTTTAGATGCACTCAATTTGTATTGGGTAGAAATTGCCTTTAAATTGTTTAACTTTCAGTTCTGCCCACAAATGGGATTGAGACCAGGGCTTTGTGATGGCCACTCCAATACCTTGACTTTGTTGTCCTTAATAAGCCATTTTGCCACAACTTTGGAAGTATGCTTGGGTTCATTGTCCATTTGGAAGACCCATTTGCGACCAAGCTTAAACTTCCTGACTGATGTCTTTAGATGTTGCTTCAATATATCCACATAATTTACTTCCTCATGATGCCATCTATTTTGTGAAATGCACCAGTCCCTCCTGCAGCAAAGCCCTCCCACAACATGATGCTGCAACCCCCGTGCGTCACGGTTGTGTTGGTGTTCTTCGGCTTGCAAGCCTCCCCCTTTTCCTCCAAACATAATGATGGTCATTATGACCAAACAATTATATTTTTGTTTCATCAGACCAGAGGACATTTCTCCAAAAAGTATGATCTTTGTCCCCATGTGCAGTTGCAAACCGTAGTCTTTTTTATGGCGGTTTAGGAGCAGTGGCTTGTTCCTTGCTAAGCGGCCTTTCAGGTCATGTTGATATAGAACTAATTTTACTGTGGATATAGATACTTTTGTACCCGTTTCCTCCAGCATCTTCGCAAGGTCCTTTGCTGTTGTACTGGGATTAATTTGCACTTTTCTCACCAAAGTACATTCATCTATAGGAGACAGACCGCGTCTCCTTTCTGAGTGGTATGACGGCTGCGTGGTCCCACAGTGTTTATACTTGTGTACTATTGTTTGTACAGATGAACGTGGTACCTTCAGGCGTTTGGAAATTGCTCCCAAGGATGAACCAGACTTGTGGAGGTCTACAAATAAATCTGAGGTCTTGGCTGATTTCTTTTAATTTTCCCATGATGTCAAGCAAAGAAGCACTGAGTTTGAAGGTAGGACTTGAAATACATCCACAGGTACACCTCCAATTGACTCAAATTATGTCAATTAGCCTATCAGAAGCTTCTAAAGCCATGACATCATTTTCTGGAATTTTCCAAGCTGTCTAAAGACACAGTCAACTTAGTGTATGTAAACTTCTGACTCACTGGAATTGTAATACAGTGAATTATAAGTCAAATAAGTCAAATATAAGTCTGTAAACAATTATTGGAAAAATGACTTGTGTCATACACAAAGTATATGTCCTAACCGATTTGCCAAAATATAGTTTGTTAACAAGAAATTTGTGGAGTGTTTGAAAAAACAAGTTTTAATGACTCCAACATAGGTGTATGTAATCTTCCGACTTCAACTGTAAATTCAGAAATTTTGTGAAATAGCACAGTTACAAACAGAAATCAAACTGGATGGACATCAGAAATAGAGGAAGGACTAAAAACAAACTAAATATAACTATTGTAAAATAGACTGTGTCTGTAAAATGTTTATAAGACGTATAAACTTCATGTAGAAGTGTAGAAGTGTTATTGTTTATTAGTTTACTCCAATTGAGGGAAGAGTGGTAGGGTCTACGGGGAATAATAAAGGTATATTCTAAAAAAGTATGTATATCTATATAGGTACAGTGGGGCAAAAAAGTATTTAGTAAGCCACCAATTGTGCAAGTTCTCCCACTTAAAAAGATGAGAGAGGCCTGTAATTTTCATCATAGGTACACTTCAACTATGACAGACAAAATGAGAAAAAAAAATCCAGAAAATCACATTGTAGGATTTTTAATGAATTTATTTGCAAATTATGGTGGAAAATAAGTATTTGATCACCTACAAACAAGAAAGATTTCTGGCTCCCACAGACCTGTAACTTCTTCTTTAAGAAGTTCACTCGTTATTTGTATTAATGGCACCTGTTTGAACTTGTTATCAGTATAAAATACACCTGTCCACAACCTCAAACAGTCACACTCCAAACTCCACTATGGCCAAGACCAAAGAGCTGTCAAAGTACACCAGAAACACAATTGTAGACCTGCACTAGGCTGGGGAGACTGAATCTGCAATAGGTAAGCAGCTTGGTTTGAAGAAATCAACTGTGGGAGCAATTATTAGGAAATGGAAGACATACAAGACCACTGATAATCTCCCTCGATCTGGGGCTCCACGCAAGATCTCACCCCGTGGGATCAAAATGATCACAAGAACGGTGAGCAAAAATCCCAGAACCACACGGGGGGACCTAGTGAATGACCTGCAGAGAGCTGGGACCAAAGTAACAAAGCCTACCATCAGTAACACACTACACCGCCAGGGACTCAAATCCTGCAGTGCCAGACGTGTCCCTCTGCTTAAGCTAGTACATGTCCAGGCCCGTCTGAAGTTTACTAGAGAGCATTTGGATGATCCAGAAGAAGATTGGGAGAATGTCATATGCTCAGATGAAACCAAAATATAACTTTTTGGTAAAAACTCAACTTGTCGTGTTTGGAGGACAAAGAATGCTGAGTTGCATCCAAAGAACACCACACTTACTGTGAAGCATGGGGGTGGAAACATCATGCTTTGGGCTGTTTTTCTGCAAAGGGACCAGGACGACTGATCCGTGTAAAGGAAAGAATGAATGGGGCCATGTATCGTGAGATTTTGAGTGAAAACCTCCTTCCATCAGCAAGGGCATTGAAGATGAAACGTGGCTAGGTCTTTTAGCATGACAATGATCCCAAACACACGCCCAGGCAATGAAGGAGTGGCTTCGTAAGAAGCATTTCAAGGTCCTGGAGTGGCCTAGCCAGTCTCCAGATCTCAACCCCATAGAAAATCTTCGGAGGGAGTTGAAAGTCCGTGTTGCCCAGCAACAGCCCCAAAACATCACTGCTCTAGATGAGATCTGCATGGAGGAATGGGCCAAAATACCAGCAACAGTGTGTGAAAACCTTGTGAAGACTTACAGAAAACATTTGACCTCTGTCATTGCCAACAAAGGGTATATAACAAAGTATTGAGATAAACTTTTGTTATTGACCAAATACTTATTTTCCACCATAATTTGCAAATAAATTCATTAAAAATCCTACAATGTGATTTTCTGGATTTTTCATTGTCTGTCATAGTTGAAGTATACCTATGATGAAAATTACAGGCCTCTCTCATCTTTTTAAGAGGGAGAACTTGCACAATTGGTGGCTGGATAAATACTTTTTTGCCCCACTGTATGTATATGTATATATGTGTATATGTATGTAATTATATAGTCAACCAAAAAAGGATATGGGGGATGGGAAAAGATGCTGACAATTACATTGTTGCTTCCATCAATCTTTCCGCAATATTCAGCTGATCCACCCCTTTTTTAAATGTTTTTTTTAAAGAGCAGAGCAATGTTCAGTGCAAATTGTGCCATAGAAAGGTGGCTACCAAGTCTGGTAATACGACAAAACTTTTTCCCATCTGAAGCAAAATCACTCTTTGGAACACGAAAGTTTGATTTTGCTCCTCGGTATTGATAAATGCCCCTCAAGCACCAGCCAATCTAGAGATGTTCATCCGAAGCAGTCAACACTGTCAGCGTTTATGCCCTACGAGCAAACATCGAAAAGGCACAAAGACATCACAAATGCTATTATGCATTGCATTGCTAAGGACATGCTACCAATTAGCACAGCCGAAAAGGAAGGTTTCAAGAGGCGTATCAATTTAATTGACCCCAGGTACGTACTCCCTGGCCGCAAAGATTTCTGTCACACCGCACTGCCTAAACGCTACGCCGACAGACAGATTTGACATATTTTGCTACTAATACCGATCTGTGGTCTAGTCACACGTCAGAGCCTTATATTAGCCTGAATATCCACTATATTGACAAAGGATGGAATCTTAGAAATAAATGCCTTCAAACATCATACTTTCCCGACGACCACACGGGTGAAGCTATAGCAGAGGGGCTCATTGACGCTCTCTCCTCCTGGGGACTCAGTCAAGACAGACAGGTCTGCATTACAACAGATAGTGGTGTGAACGTGGTAATGGCCGCTGAAATCAACAAATGGCCCCGACTGCAATGTTTTGAACATTGTCTGCACTTGGCCATTGGTAAGTAACCTTGTCAATTGTGTACATGGAAGTGATTGGTTAGATGAAGCTAAATGTGCATTTTTTTTCATCAACTGATTAAGTTAAATATTACATTTGTACATAACTAAAGGATTATTGTGATTTTAACATTTTATTAAAATCTCTTGTTTTCTATTAGAGAGAGTGGTTAGAGACAAACGGGTGGATCGAGCAATTGGAGTGTATAAGAACGTGGTAGGTGCCTTTTCCTATTGGTGGAAAAGAAGAGAGACCTGGCAGTTGCTCAAAAAGAACACAACCTACCCCAGCACAAGTTGGTGACAGAGTCGCCTACCAGGTGGGGATCAGGTCAAAACATGGTGCAAAGAAGAGCAGGAGAAAGACATTTCACAGGTCTTGTCCAGTGACAAGAAGACCCGGCACTGAGATCCCACCTATACCGATATAGATGTTCTTGAGTCCATCAACCAGGCATTGACCCCACTCCTAGGCCTTTCCAACAGCCTATTAACTGACAATGTAGGCTGGTAATTCATCCTCAACGGCATCCTGTATCTCTCCACTATAGGAATATCAAACCAAATATCAATAACACCTCAATTCAACAAGCCATGGACTAATCTAAAGACAACCAGGTTAACCTTTACTCACTCACTCTCTCTCTCTCTACCTGACTCTCTCTCTCTACCTGACTCTCTCTCTCTACCTGACTCTCTCTCTCTCCCTCTCTCTCTTTCCCCCCTCTGTCTCCCTGACTCTCTATCTAACCCTGACGCTCTGTCTCCCCCTCCCTCCCTCGCTCTCTGAACAGAAGCAGTGTCGATCAGGTAAGTAATTGCCTTTTAAATCCATTCCCATCCCATAGGCTATTGAACCAGGCAGGTTAGCCTTGAGGCCTTATGGCATTTTCCATGGACATGGTGCATCTCCAGAGAGCCTGTCCTCATCCACAGAGTAATGAGGTTTGGAGGTGATTTACTGATGAGCTCAGATGCCAGTTGAAGGTAGTGTCAGAGATCAATAATGCTCACCTAAGCAGACTGATCAGACACCGGCCAATCATGATCACTTGAGCAGAGGGTCCAATCACAATTACCTAAGCAGTCCCATCAGACAGTGAATCAGGGTTACCTAAGTAGCCTCATCAGACAGACAGAGGACAGATTGACCCAATAATTATTTTCATGGTAGTTACAACTCACACTAGAACAAATCAATGATCTATCTATCCATCCCCCACACAGGCAGACGGTAAGGTGTTGTAAGTGAGATGGGATGTCACCGTTTTGAATTATCAGCTTGGCACCAGACCCTGCCCTTTTATTCTAAGGTATGTTTGGGAAATATAGGCTTGTTGTTGGAATCTGTTGATAAAATATACTGGTAGGTGAGCGTGCCTGAGTCATAACCAGAAATGATCATGTATAGCCTTCACTACATGACCATAAGAGTAACCAATCAATTCCTGCTATGTTGTTAGATACATTATTCTCCATGTCTTGATGAGGCAATTACTGCACATTCTATGTCTCTGCTAAAAATCTTAGTCAGTCACCACCCCAAGGCATTTTTAACTCAAATAAGTTGGACTCAAAGTCAATGACAAGTCATTATTACTTCAAATGTTTATGTGGTACTGACTCAAAACTAAATGAGAAGTCACACCAAGTAAATGGTTTAAAGATATGAAAACAAATGAACTTTTCCCAGCATGCTCTACTGCAGGTAGATTTTTGGAATTGTTTTTAATATCTGTGTTTTTGCATGTACAGTATATTGATGATTTATGAAATTTTATGCTACACAAAGACATGTTTTTTTTCTAAACTAATCCAATTATTTAATTTTTGCACCCGTTACTGAAATGGTTGTTCCAGTTTAAATGGCTTAGTTTGTTTCCTCCCACTGTTTTTAACCCTGGAAATCATTATGAATGCAAGTTGCAGGTGAATACACATTTCAACTGTTGGATAGCCTAAAGCTGGCTAGATTCCAACATCCTGGTTGGAAGACTACTGAAATTCTTTGGGGAAAAGTTTGTGGAATATGGCAACCCTACTTGGAGGCCTGATGTGTTCTGTAAACTACGAGATTCAGGCCACTGTATAAGGTCTTATGATTTATGTAATGGTTCAATTATATTGATAATATTTGCCTAGGAACTCACTTGGTGAGGCCACAGGACTGAAAATGAACGAATTCAACAACCATGTCTCTGTCACTAACAAATACAGTCATGGGTGGTAACTCTACAATTAATTCGAAAAAGGCACACTTGGAAATTATTGGAGGCGTGGCTTAGTGGGGGCGTTAAAGTTAATTATAAACTGTGTGGTTTGAGCCCTGAATGCTGATTGGCTGAAAGCCGTGGTATATCAGATCGCATACCACGGGTATGACAAAACATGTATTTGTACTGCTCTAATTACATTGGAAACCAGTTTATAATAGCAATAAGGCACCTCCGGGGTTTGTGGTATATGGCCAATATACCACGGCTAAGGGCTGTATCCAGTCAATACTTATATTGGCCATATACCACACCACTTTGTGCGTTATTGCTTAAGTATACCTTAAAACTGCATTTGTTTTACTCATATGAAGGTGGTACTGCTCACTTCAGCTTTTTAAGATTCTTAACAATTTCTTAACAACTTATCTGGTTTTATAGTGCATGATGAGACACTAATCTTTGCCTTTCAGGATAGGAGAATAACACTGCATGATGTGAATAGTCTGAAAAGCCTGAATATATTAATGTAAAGTTTTTCTGTGTCTCGAACATCTCTCATTCAGACTAAAAGCCCAACATATCAGCAGATGCTTTACTGTTGCTGATACTGTGGATGAAAGAGTGGACATTGAAACTCTAGAAGGGATGAGAGACAGATGAGAGAAGGGATGAGCTGCCAGTCTGGCCCTGGTACACACAGCTCTCTCTCATACCAATGATGCCCTGCCAAGCCTAATACGCCTGGCAATCTACCAATGCCACCTAACTCTCCAAATCGATCCAATATAATACCCTGAAGAGGTTTGTTTCATCCATATAACCATCTCTAACACACTGGGCTCTATTTCCGGCTGGCTTTAAGGAGGCATAAGTGTGAAGTGCACCTTCGTTTAGAATTTAGTCATGTTAAAACTGGGCCACCGGTATTTTCCACCCCTTACGCCAGGTTCAGCAATTTACCTGTCTTACTTCAGCTCGCTGGCACCGAGGTGGGAGGGGTGGCAATATTTGAGGTGTGTACTTAAAAACAAGTGCAAAAGTCATAATTTCATGCAGCGTTAAAGGAATAGTTCACTATTTTACAACTTGACGTTACGGTTAGATGGTTCACCCTGAAAGTAGTCTATGGGCCTTTACACAGCCATAACAAACTTTAGCTGACTTTAGCCACCGCTAGCAAAAATCAATGGGAGTGATAGGGGCATGTGAGCATGTTGTTGTTTTGTATAGCCAAATCACCTTTAAGTATCATCAAACCAGATATGGAATTGATTTCAGGTGATTGGACATTTATTAGTATTATTTATTTATTTATTATTATCTATTATTTATTTTATTCTTTGTCCTAAAAAACCTATAGCGCTCCCGTCGGCGCTAAGATGTACCATTGGAACCTAACCGCAACATTGCTACAGTACAAGAAGACTGAAAGAGAGAATAACCACATGAGACAGGATGGAAATAGATGAAGAGACAGGAGAACCTAAGCCGCAACATTGTACAGCCTTGTACTAGAAGACTGGATGGAAATAGATGAAGAGACAGGAGAATAACCACAGCCTTGTTACTAGAAGACTGGATGGAAATAGATGAAGAGACAGGAGAATAACCACAGCCTTGTTACTAGAAGACTGGATGGAAATAGATGAAGAGACAGGAGAATAACCACAGCCTTGTTACTAGAAGACTGGATGGAAATAGATGAAGAGACAGGAGAATAACCACAGCCTTGTTACTAGAAGACTGGATGGAAATGGATGGAAATAGATGAAGAGACAGGAGAATAACCACAGCCTTGCTAGAAGACAGGATGGAAATAGATGAAGAGACAGGAGAATAACCACAGCCTTGTTACTAGAAGACTGGATGGAAATAGATGAAGAGACAGGAGAATAACCACAGCCTTGTTACTAGAAGACTGGATGGAAATAGATGAAGAGACAGGAGAATAACCACAGCCTTGTTACTAGAAGACTGGATGGAAATAGATGAAGAGACAGGAGAATAACCACAGCCTTGTTACTTGGACTAGATGAAGAGACAGGAGAAGCCTTGTTACTAGAAGGATGGAAATAGATGAAGAGACAGGAGAATAACCACAGCCTTGTTACTAGAAGACTGGATGGAAATAGATGAAGAGACAGGAGAATAACCACAGCCTTGTTACTAGAAGACTGGATGGAAATAGATGAAGAGACAGGAGAATAACCACAGCCTTGTTACTAGAAGACTGGATGGAAATAGATGAAGAGACAGGAGAATAACCACAGCCTTGTTACTAGAACTGGATGGAAATAGATGAAGAGACAGGAGAATAACCACAGCCTTGTTACTAGAAGACTGGATGGAAATAGAAGAGACAGGAGAATAACCACAGCCTTGTTACTAGAAGACTGGATGGAAATAGATGAAGAGACAGGAGAATAACCACAGCCTTGTTACTAGAAGACTGGATGGAAATAGATGAAGAGACAGGAGAATAACCACAGCCTTGTTACTAGAGAGACTGAAGACTGGATGGAAATAGATGAAGAGACAGGAGAATAACCACAGCCTTGTTACTAGAAGACTGGATGGAAATAGATGAAGAGACAGGAGAATAACCACAGCCTTGTTACTAGAAGACTGGATGGAAATAGATGAAGAGACAGGAGAATAACCACAGCCTTGTTACTAGAAGACTGGATGGAAATAGATGGAGAATAACCACATAGATGAAGAGACAGGAGAATAACCACAGCCTTGTTACTAGAAGACTGGATGGAAATAGATGAAGAGACAGGAGAATAACCACAGCCTTGTTACTAGAAGACTGGATGGAAATAGATGAAGAGACAGGAGAATAACCACAGCCTTGTTACTAGAAGACTGGATGGAAATAGATGAAGAGACAGGAGAATAACCACAGCCTTGTTACTAGAAGACTGGATGAAATAGATGGAAATAGATGAAGAGTTACTAGAACAAGGATGGAAATAGAGAATAACCACAGCCTTGTTACTAGAAGACTGGATGGAAATAGATGAAGAGACAGGAGAATAACCACAGCCTTGTTACTAGAAGACTGGATGGAAATAGATGAAGAGACAGGAGAATAACCACAGCCTTGTTACTAGAAGACTGGATGGAAATAGATGAAGAGACAGGAGAATAACCACAGCCTTGTTACTAGAAGACTGGATGGAAATAGATGAAGAGACAGGAGAATAACCACAGCCTTGTTACTAGAAGACTGGATGGAAATAGATGAAGAGACAGGAGAATAACCACAGCCTTGTTACTAGAAGACTGGATGGAAATAGATGAAGAGACAGGAGAATAACCACAGCCTTGTTACTAGAAGACAGGATGGAAATAGATGAAGAGACAGGAGAATAACCACAGCCTTGTTACTAGAAGACTGGATGGAAATAGATGAAGAGACAGGAGAATAACCACAGCCTTGTTACTAGAAGACTGTAGATGAAGAGACAGGAGAATAACCACAGCCTTGTTACTAGAAGACTGGATGGAAATAGATGAAGAGACAGGAGAATAACCACAGCCTTGTTACTAGAAGACTGGATGGAAATAGATGAAGAGACAGGAGAATAACCTAACAGCCTTGTTACTACCAGCAAATAGATGAAGAGGAGGTGTTACTAGATGGAAATAGATGAAAGAGGAGACAGAGTCTAACAGGAGAACCCCAACACTACTACCAGCAAACTGAATGGAGGTGGATAACCACAGCCTTGTTACTAGAGGAGACAGAGTCTAACCTAACCCCAACACTACTACCAGCAAACTGAATGGAGGTGGATGCAAAAGAGGAGACAGAGTCTAACCTAACCCCAACACTACTACCAGCAAACTGAATGGAGGTGGATGAAGAGGAGACAGAGTCTAACCTAACCCCAACACTACTACCAGCAAACTGAATGGAGGTGGATGAAGAGGAGACAGAGTCTAACCTAACCCCAACACTACTACCAGCAAACTGAATGGAGGTGGATGAAGAGGAGACAGAGTCTAACCTAACCCCAACACTACTACCAGCAAACTGAATGGAGGTGGATGAAGAGGAGACAGAGTCTAACCTAACCCCAACACTACTACCAGCAAACTGAATGGAGGTGGATGAAGAGGAGACAGAGTCTAACCTAACCCCAACACTACTACCAGCAAACTGAATGGAGGTGGATGAAGAGGAGACAGAGTCTAACCTAACCCCATCACTACTACCAGCAAACTGAATGGAGGTGGATGAAGAGGAGACAGAGTCTAACCTAACCCCAACACTACTACCAGCAAACTGAATGGAGGTGGATGAAGAGGAGACAGAGTCTAACCTAACCCCAACACTACTACCAGCAAACTGAATGGAGGTGGATGAAGAGGAGACAGAGTCTAACCTAACCCCAACACTACTACCAGCAAACTGAATGGAGGTGGATGAAGAGGAGACAGAGTCTAACCTAACCCCAACACTACTACCAGCAAACTGAATGGAGGTGGATGAAGAGGAGACAGAGTCTAACCTAACCCCAACACTACTACCAGCAAACTGAATGGAGGTGGATGAAGAGGAGACAGAGTCTAACCTAACCCCAACACTACTACCAGCAAACTGAATGGAGGTGGATGAAGAGGAGTGTCATGTTTTGTCATATATTGTCTTGTCATTATGCAGAGTTTAACCCCAACACTACTACCAGCAAACTGCTGGTCTGAAGAGGTTCAGAGTCTTTTCTAACCCCAACACTACTACCAGCAAACTGAATCTCTCAGAGTCTCTCTATCCCGTTCCTACTCCCAGCTGTTCCTCATTCTAACCCCTAACTCAGCAAACATTTAGTCTTTTTACCCCACACTACTACCAGCAAACTTGGTCTTGGATTAGAGAGACATTTCTAACCCCAACACTTTTCCAGCAAACTGTCCTGGAAGAGGATCATTGTCTATTGTTCACTACTACCAGCAAACTGAATGTGATGTGAGACAGAGTCTAACCTAACCCCAACACTACTACCAGCAAACTGAATGGAGGTGGATGAAGAGGAGACAGAGTCTAACCTAACCCCAACGTACTACCAGCAAACTGAATGGAGGTGGATGCCTTCCCAGCAAACTGAATGGAGGTGGATGAAGTCTCCAGTCAGAGTCTAACCTAACCCCAACACTACTACCAGCAAACTGAATGGAGGTGGATGAAGAGGAGACAGAGTCTAACCTCGCCAAACTACTACCGCAAACTGAATGGAGGTGGATGGAGTCCTCATTCACCAACACTAACAGCAAACTGAATGGAGGTGGATGAAGGAGACAGAGTCAATGGAACCCCAACACTACTACCAGCAAACTGAATGGAGGTGGATGAAGAGGAGACAGAGTCTAACCTAACCCCATCACTACTACCAGCAAACTGAATTGAGATGGCCGAGACAGGTCTCCCAACACTACTCAGGACAGTATCAGAGTCTAACCTAACCCCATCACTACTTCCGGGTCTTCCAAACTCCGGAATGGAGGTGGATTAGGATAACCCACCATGTTGAAGAGGAGACAGAGTCTAACCTAACCCCAACACTACTACCAGCAAACTGAATTAACCTGGGCAGCCCACTACTACCAGCAAACTGAATTCTCACCCAGTGTGATATAGTGTCTAACCTAACCCCAACACTACTACCAGCAAACTGAATGGAGGTGGATGAAGAGGAGACAGAGTTAACCTAACCCCATCACTACTACCTGCAAACTGAATGGAGTGGGGACAGCTATCTGGGAGGCAGAGCGCTGAGTCTAACCTACTACTACCAGCAATTATCTGAACTTTAACCAGCAAACTGAATGGAGGTGGATGAAGAGGAGACAGTTTTTAACCTAACCCCAACACTACTACCAGCAAACTGAATGGAGGTGGATGAAGAGGAGACAGAGTCTAACCTAACCCCAACACCTCCAGCAAACTGAAAGGTGGATGAAGAGGAGACAGAGTCTAACCTAACCCCATCACTACGTTTGGATCTGGAGACAGGACTAACCCCAACACTACTACCAGCAAACTGAATGGGATGAAGAGGAGATTCTCTAACCCCAACACTTCCAGCAAACTGAATGGATTCTTTGATTGAACTCAAACCTAACCCCAACACTACTACCAGCAAACTGAATGGAGGTGGATGAACAGAGTCAAACCTAAGACACTCTACCAGCAAACTGAATGGAGGTGGATTAACTGAGACTCCCCTCTCTCCATCACTACTACCACCTGAATGGAGGTGGATCTTTCCCCACTACTCAGCAAACTGAATGGAGGGGGGATTCAACACTCTCGACTAAATGGAGGAGAGGGAACGGAGAATCCCAACACTACTACCAGTCAAACTGAATGGAGTTGGCTGACAGAGTCATTTTGCAAACATTTCATGTCCAGTTAACCTAACCCCAACACTACATCAGCAAACTGAATGGAGGTGGATGAGAGGAGACAGAGTCTAACCTAACCCCAACACTACTACCAGAGGTGAAAGGAGACCTCTCACTACTACCAGCAAACAGGTGGATGAAGAGGAGACAGAGTCTAACCTACCGGTCCATCTACCAGCAAACTGAATGGAGGTGGATGAAGAGGGCAGAGTCTTCCTGCAGTGCATTAATAGACTCTGGAGGCAGAGGGCTGTTAACCTACACTACTAAGCAAACTGAATGGGTGGATGAAGAGGAACATAACTTCCTACTCAGACAGTTAGGGAGCCCAAACGGTCATGTTTGCCTTGGATGGTAGTCCTCTAACCCCAACACTACTACCAGCAAACTGAATGGATCTGGATGAAGAGGAGACCATTTCTTTTTTGATTTTTTTGTTCACCAGCAACCTGAATGGTTTTGGATCATCCCTGGACAGAGTGTCATAATCCTTCTTTTGATTGGTCTAGTAATTCTATCCTTGAATGGAGGTGGATTCTTGTCATGAGACGAGTTTAATGTCTGCTATTTCTCCCAACACTACTACCAGCAAACTGAATGGAGGAACCTGGTGATTTGACAGGAGTGCCGGAGGAATATACCAGCAAACTGAATGGAGGTGGATGAAGAGGAGACAGAACCAACCCCTTCACTACTCACCAGCAAACTGATTGTTGTCCTGATCTCTTGAAGAGGAGACAGTTTTCTAACCTCCACTCCTATCAAACTGAATGTTGCACCTAACCCCACAAACCAGCAAACTGAATGGAGGTGGATGACAGAGTCTAACCTAACCCCATCACTACTACCAGCAAACTGAATGGAGGTGGATGAAGAGGGGAGTCTAACCTAACCCCAGCACTCCAGCAAACTGAATGGAGGTGGACCCTGGAGACAGAGTCTAATTTTTCCATCACTACTACCAGCAAACTGAATGGAGGTGGATGAAGAGGAGACAGAGTCTAACCTAACCCCAACACATACCACAAACTGAATGGAGGTGGATGAAGAGGAGACCGTTTAGCCCTAGGCAAACTGGCTGAACAGTGGATGAAGGGAGCAGAGTCTAACCTAACCCCAACACTACTACCAGCAAACTGAATGGAGGTGGACCAAAAGAACAGAGTTGAGTACATCCGTTCTGCCAAAACTGAATGGAGGTGGATGAAGAGGAGACAGAGTCTAACCGTTTCAACTACTACCAGCAAACTGAATGGAGGTGGATGAAAGGAGACAGAGTCTAACCTAACCCCATCACTACTACCAGCAAACTGAATGGAGGTGGATGAAGAGGAGACAGAGTCTAACCTAACCCCATCACTACTACCAGCAAACTGAATGGAGGTGGATGAAGAGGAGACAGAGTCTAACTGTCTACCAGCAAACTGGGAAGGTGGATGAAGAGGAGACAGGTTAACCAACACTACTACCAGCAAACTGAATGGAGGTGGATGAAGAGGAGACAGAGTCTAACCTAACCCCAACACTACTACCAGCAAACTGAATGGAGGTGGATGAAGTGGAGCAGAGTCACCTCTGCCAAGTTAGCTGGCCATCCTGAATGGCGTGGATGAAGGGAGACAGAGTCTAACCTAACCCCTCACTATTACCAGCAAACTGAAGCGGAGGTGGCCTACTGAAGAGGAGACAGTGACACTACCAGCAAACGGACAAGTCTAACCTAACCCCATACCAGCAAACTCGTGGCTGCGTGTTCGGACTCACTACTACGCAGCAAAGAATGGAAGTCTGGACAAGTTTTTACCAGCAAACTGCTTCTGCTCCTGGTCTTGCTGGGTCTCAGTCTAACCTAACCCCACACTACTACCAGCAAACTGAATGGAGGTGGATGTCTCAGTCTGTCCCTAACCCCATCACTACTACCAGCAAACTGGCCTGTGGATGAAGAGGAGTTTGCTCTAACCTAACCCCAACACTACTACCAGCAAACTGAATTTTTGGATGAAGAGGAGACAGAGTCTAACCTAACCCCAACACTACTACCAGCAAACGGTCCTGATGGAGAGGAGTTGGTTCTTTCTACCAGCAAACTGACGTGGCTGGACCGTTTCTAACCTATGATTTACCAGCAAACTGAATCCGTTGCCGCCAGTCACTACTACCAGCAAACTGAATGGAGGTGGATGAAGAGGGACAGTAGTCTAATGTTTTGTCATATATTGTCTTGTCATTACTACTACCCAAACTGTGGATGAAGAGGAGACAGAGTCTAACCTAACCCCCACTACTACCAGCAAACTGAATGGAGGTGGATGAAGAGGAGACCTTTTTCTATCCCTCACTCTACCAGCAAACTGAATGGAGGTGGATGAAGAGGAGACAGAGTAACCCCAACACTAACCGCAAACTCTGGAGGTCTGAAGAGGAGACCTCTCTATCCTAACCCCATCACTACTCCCAGCTGTTGGATCATTCTAACCTAACTCACTCAACAGTCTTTTTACACCTGTTCCCTATACCAGCAAACTGAATGGAGGTGGATGAAGAGAGACCTATCTAACCTAACCCCAACACTACTACCAGCAAACTGAATGGAGGTGGATGAAGAGGAGACAGTCTATTGTTCACCGTGCTGAATGAGGTGGATGAAGAGGCCCTGTCACGTGTTTCACTACTACCAGCAAACTGAATGGAGGTGGATGAAGAGGAGACAGAGTCTGCTAACCCAAGTGACACTACTCCCAGCAAACTGAATGGAGGTGGATGAAAGAGACCAGTCTAACCTAACCCCATCACTACTACCAGCAAACTGAATGGAGGTGGATGAATTGAGACAGAGTCTAACCTAACCCCAACACTACTACCAGCAAACTGAATGGAGACAAGTCGCTTTTGGTCCTCATTCACCTGCATAACAAGGAGACAGAGTCTAACCTAACCCCATCACTACTACCAGCAAACTGAATGGAGGTGGATGAAGAGGAGACAGAGTCTAACCTAACCCCGACACTACTACCAGCAAACTGAATGGAGGTGGATGAAGAGGAGACAGAGTCTAACCTAACCCCAACACTACTACCAGCAAACTGAATGGAGGTGGATGAAGAGGAGACAGAGTCTAACCTAACCCCAACACTACTACCAGCAAACTGAATGGAGGTGGATGAAGAGGAGACAGTCTAACCTAACCCCAACACTACTACCAGCAAACTGAATGGAGGTGGATGAAGAGGAGACAGAGTCTAACCTAACCCCAACACTACTACCAGCAAACTGAATGGAGGTGGATGAAGAGGAGACAGAGTCTAACCTAACCCCATCACTACTACCAGCAAACTGAATGGAGGTGGATGAAGAGGAGACAGAGTCTAACCTAACCCCAACACTACTACCAGCAAACTGAATGGAGGTGGATGAAGAGGAGACAGAGTCTAACCTAACCCCAACACTACTACCAGCAAACTGAATGGAGGTGGATGAAGAGGAGACAGAGTCTAACCTAACCCCAACACTACTACCAGCAAACTGAATGGAGGTGGATGAAGAGGAGACAGAGTCTAACCTAACCCCATCACTACTACCAGCAAACTGAATGGAGGTGGATGAAGAGGAGACAGAGTCTAACCTAACCCCATCACTACTACCAGCAAACTGAATGGAGGTGGATGAAGAGGAGACAGAGTCTAACCTAACCCCAACACTACTACCAGCAAACTGAATGGAGGTGGATGAAGAGGAGACAGAGTCTAACCTAACCCCAACACTACTACCAGCAAACTGAATGGAGGTGGATGAAGAGGAGACAGAGTCTAACCTAACCCCATCACTACTACCAGCAAACTGAATGGAGGTGGATGAAGAGGAGACAGAGTCTAACCTAACCCCATCACTACTACCAGCAAACTGAATGGAGGTGGATGAAGAGGAGACAGAGTCTAACCTAACCCCAACACTACTACCAGCAAACTGAATGGAGGTGGATGAAGAGGAGACAGAGTCTAACCTAACCCCAACACTACTACCAGCAAACTGAATGGAGGTGGATGAAGAGGAGACAGAGTCTAACCTAACCCCAACACTACTACCAGCAAACTGAATGGAGGTGGATGAAGAGGAGACAGAGTCTAACCTAACCCCATCACTACTACCAGCAAACTGAATGGAGGTGGATGAAGAGGAGACAGAGTCTAACCTAACCCCATCACTACTACCAGCAAACTGAATGGAGGTGGATGAAGAGGAGACAGAGTCTAACCTAACCCCAACACTACTACCAGCAAACTGAATGGAGGTGGATGAAGAGGAGACAGAGTCTAACCTAACCCCAACACTACTACCAGCAAACTGAATGGAGGTGGATGAAGAGGAGACAGAGTCTAACCTAACCCCAACACTACTACCAGCAAACTGAATGGAGGTGGATGAAGAGGAGACAGAGTCTAACCTAACCCCAACACTACTACCAGCAAACTGAATGGAGGTGGATGAAGAGGAGACAGAGTCTAACCTAACCCCAACACTACTACCAGCAAACTGAATGGAGGTGGATGAAGAGGAGACAGAGTCTAACCTAACCCCAACACTACTACCAGCAAACTGAATGGAGGTGGATGAAGAGGAGACAGAGTCTAACCTAACCCCATCACTACTACCAGCAAACTGAATGGAGGTGGATGAAGAGGAGACAGAGTCTAACCTAACCCCATCACTACTACCAGCAAACTGAATGGAGGTGGATGAAGAGGAGACAGAGTCTAACCTAACCCCATCACTACTACCAGCAAACTGAATGGAGGTGGATGAAGAGGAGACAGAGTCTAACCTAACCCCAACACTACTACCAGCAAACTGAATGGAGGTGGATGAAGAGGAGACAGAGTCTAACCTAACCCCAACACTACTACCAGCAAACTGAATGGAGGTGGATGAAGAGGAGACAGAGTCTAACCTAACCCCAACACTACTACCAGCAAACTGAATGGAGGTGGATGAAGAGGAGACAGAGTCTAACCTAACCCCATCACTACTACCAGCAAACTGAATGGAGGTGGATGAAGAGGAGACAGAGTCTAACCTAACCCCATCACTACTACCAGCAAACTGAATGGAGGTGGATGAAGAGGAGACAGAGTCTAACCTAACCCCAACACTACTACCAGCAAACTGAATGGAGGTGGATGAAGAGGAGACAGTCTAACCTAACCCCATCACTACTACCAGCAAACTGAATGGAGGTGGATGAAGAGGAGACAGAGTCTAACCTAACCCCAACACTACTACCAGCAAACTGAATGGAGGTGGATGAAGAGGAGACAGAGTCTAACCTAACCCCATCACTACTACCAGCAAACTGAATGGAGGTGGATGAAGAGGAGACAGAGTCTAACCTAACCCCAACACTACTACCAGCAAACTGAATGGAGGTGGATGAAGAGGAGACAGAGTCTAACCTAACCCCATCACTACTACCAGCAAACTGAATGGAGGTGGATGAAGAGGAGACAGAGTCTAACCTAACCCCATCACTACTACCAGCAAACTGAATGGAGGTGGATGAAGAGGAGACAGAGTCTAACCTAACCCCATCACTACTACCAGCAAACTGAATGGAGGTGGATGAAGAGGAGACAGAGTCTAACCTAACCCCAACACTACTACCAGCAAACTGAATGGAGGTGGATGAAGAGGAGACAGAGTCTAACCTAACCCCAACACTACTACCAGCAAACTGAATGGAGGTGGATGAAGAGGAGACAGAGTCTAACCTAACCCCAACACTACTACCAGCAAATTGAATAGAACTGGAGGTAGATGAGGAGATAGTAAGGAGAGTTAATTAATATGTCTGTGTTATGGTTCATTAGGACATATCCTGTCTAATCAGGTTAACATACCTCCTCATTAGAGATGACTGTAACAGATAAGTTCACCTGCAGGCTGTATCACGATGGCCCTCCGCTATTCCCTACATCAACATGATACATGAACATGACATCCCCCCATACTAACCCCGATACCACTAAGCAGATGCTTTTATTCATCAGTGACTTGCACCAGACATTGAGTGTACATTTTTGTGTGATCCCTGTGGGAATTGAACCCACAATGTTGGCGTTGCTAATACCATGTTTACCAGCTGAGGCACACATACCAGGATGAATATTTGACTGGTTTGACACAGAGATATCTCTCTCTGTTCAGAATGAAGCATTCATGTCTGCTCTGGACTGGCAGGTGGAGGGTGACTTGCTTTATCACATATGTGAGATGTCTATGATCTCTCATTAATCTCTCTCTGCTGTTTGTACTGAAAGCTACAGTATTTATGGGAGCAATCCGCTCCCTGTATCGGTAATTGTTATAAAATAACATTAGTATTTGAGTTAATAAATTGCTTTGCTATTTGGGACTAGTGGAACGATTTGAAATAAATTGGATTTAAAAAGAGATTGGAAAGATTGGGTTACGATAACCTGCATCTTCCTCCCTCCCTCCTTCCCATCTCAGCATTCAAGTGGTGTGCCTCACTCTAGTCAGCCCATCCACAGTGCACCCTAGGAGCAAGAGCTGCCAGTGCAGGGCCATGTATGAGATGCGGATGAGACAGCAGCCAGCACCTCTCCCTCACCTCTCATTGTGCTGCATTATCATCCTCCTTCAGACATTTTATACATGTGTAATCCCCCCCACACACACCATAATGCACCACTGCAGCCCTGCGTGCTGACACCACAGCTCCTATTTTAGAACTTTCTGCTAAACATCAGAACCTGGAGTTATGTAAGGTAAGGGGGTGGGCGTTAGAGAGATGGCCCCCGTCAGCACCTCACCTTCACACAAACACACACATATGCATGCACGCCACACATCCTTCCCTACTTAGACAGTTAGGGTAACAGTAGAAGTGGGAATGAGGCACACCATATGACAGCTCACCTGGCCCCTCGTCTCCTTCCAGAGTGGCCCTGAAGCACACAGAACAGAACAGGACAAAACAGGACACTCTGTCTCTGTGCACATTAATGATTAATGACCAAGGTCTCAGAGACGTGGTGAGGATAGAGGTGACGTGGTGAGGAGAGGAGAGAGTCCAGTCAGGCAGCAACTAACCCCATCCCCAGGCAGGCTAATGTGAGCGACTAGGCTGCAAGGTCACTTTGACCTCCACTGGGGACAGGAAGTACAAGCTGGCCAATGGGAGGTACTGTACAGTTTGAGTAAGGAAGAAAAGAGAGGGTTTGACATCTGATAATCTACTGGGCAACCTTCTGCAAGCACTTTCCTGTGTCCTGTATGCATCCTCAAATCTCAGGTACCTGGCTACAAGTATTCTGTCTGTCTACCAAGGGAGAATTTAGCCTCCATTTCCAAACCTCTCACCCAAACATCCATCTTGGCAATCTGCAGGGAGGCAGCTGTGGAAATCAGGCCAAGACGGAACGTTAACCCCATTAATGACACAGATCATGTAGGAGCTTACCTTCCCGCAGGCTACAGTGAAACTAGAGTAAAGACAGGGCCATACATAGAGGGGGTTTAACTGCCTGAGACCAGGCAAATTACAACTTTGAGTATTTTTGAGCAACTTGTGAACGGCATGCAAGTGTTGTAGGTTTCAGAGTACAGATATGTACAAGTATTGTAGGTTTCAGAGTACAGATATGTACAAGTATTGTAGGTTTCAGAGTACAGATATGTACAAGCGTTGAGGTGTGGCAGTATAATGTGTATGTGTAAGTACACATGTGTAAGCAAGCAGACAGGTTTCAGGTAGTTTTATGGCCAATGTAGGCTGACATTTGTGTTGCTGTTAAAATGCCATTTTTGGCCCATTTGATTTAAGAGTTTGGCGTGCAGTCTGTGTGGTGTGTGATTTGGCATGCAGTGGGTGGTGTGTGTGTGTCTGGGTTACAACACCAGTCTGACGAGAGCAGCAGGATGGCGGGCAGTGATGTAATAAGCCTGTTGCTATGGAGACCGACATTGGTATCATGGCCTACCCCAGAGTCACAGCAAATCCAAGGACGGGAGAAAGTCATCATCACAGGCTGGCATGTGTGTGTGTGTGTGTGTGTGTGTGTGTGTGTGTGTGTGTGTGTGTGTGTGTGTGTGTGTGTGTGTGTGTGTGTGTGTGTGTGTGTGTGTGTGTGTGTGTGTGTGTGTGTGTGTGTGTGTGTGTGTGTGTGTGTGTGTGTGTGTGTGTGTGTGTGTTAGGCTGCTGGAGGAGCTGGTCTGACTGTTTACATCAAAACAGCCTGGCATCATCCTGCAAGGCACAACTATTACTAAATGATAAACATTCCCTCAATCAAAAGATACTGTACCAAGGCCTAATACAGTGAGTCTACTCAGTTGTATCAAATAATCAATCACATTTATTTACTAAGACGTTTTACATCAGCAGTTGTCACTAAGTGCTTATACAGAAACCCACCCAAAACCCCAGAGGGCAAGGAATGCAGATGTATGAATTAGAGGTTGACCGATTATGATTTTTCAACGCCAATACCGATTATTGGAGGACCCAAAAAAAAAGCTGATACCGATTAATCGGCAGATTTTTTAACATGTATTTGTAATAATGACAATTACAACAATACTGAATGAACACTTATTTTAACTTAATATAACACATGAATAAAATCAATTTAGCCTCAAATAAATAATTAAACATGTTCAATTTGGTTTAAATAATGCAAAAACAAAGTGTTGGAGAAGAAAGTAAAAGTGCAATATGTGCCATGTAAGAAAACTAAGGTTTAAGTTCCTTGCTCAGAACATGAGAACATATGAAAGCTGGTGGTTCCTTTTAACATGAATCTTCAATATTCCGAGGTAAGAAGTTTTAGGTTGTAGTTATCATAGGACTTATAGGACTATTTCTCTCTATACCATTTGTATTTCATTAACCTTTGACTATTGGATGTTCTTATAGGCACTTTATTATTGCCAGTGTAACAGTATAGCTTCCGTCCCTCTGCTCGCTCCTCCCTGGGCTCGAACCAGGAACACAACAACAGCAGCCACCCTCGGAGCAGCGTTACCCATGCAGAGGAAGGGGAGCAACTACTCCAAGTCTCAGAGCGAGTGACGTTTCAAACGCTATTAGCTAGCCATTTCACATTGGTTACACGAGCCTCATCTCGGGAGTTGATAGGCTTGAAGTCATAAACAGCGCAATGCTTGACGCACAACAAAGAGCTTCTGGCAAAACACACGAAAGTGCTGTTTGAATAAATGCTTACGAGCCTGCTGCTGCCTACTACCGCTCAGTCAGACTGCTCTATCAAATCATAGACTTACTTATAACATAATAACACACAGAAATACGAGCCTTAGGTCAATAATATGGTCGAATCCGGAAACTATCATCTCGAAAACAAGACATTTATTCTTTCAGTGAAATACGGAACCATTCCGTATTTTATCTAAGGGGTGGCATCCATTAGTCTAAATATTCCTGTTACATTGCACAACCTTCAATGTTATGTCAAAATTACGTAAAATTCTGGCAAATTAGGAGGCCCAAACTGTTGCATATACACTGACTCTGCGTGCAATGAACGCAAGAAAAGTGACACAATTTCACCTGGTTAATATTGCCTGCTAACCTGGGTTTCTTTTATCTAAATCTAAATATGCAGGTTTAAAAATACATACTTCTGTGTATTGATTTTAAGAAAGGCATTTATGTTCATGGTTACGTACACAACGATACGCACCGCATCGATTATATGCAACACAGGACACGCTAGATAAACTAGTATCATCAACCATGTGTATTTAACTAGTGATTATGATTGATTGATTGATTGTTTAATGCTAGCTTAATGCTAGCTAGCAACTTACCTTGGCTTACTGCAGTCACCTAACAGGCAGTCTCCTCGTGGAGTGCAATGAGAGACGGGTGGTTACAGCGTTGGACTAGTTAACTGTAAGGTTGAAAGATTGAATCCCCCGAGCTGACAAGGTGAAAATCTGTCCTTCTGCCCCTGAACGAGGCAGTTAACCCACTGTTCCTAGGCCATCATTGAAAATAAGAATGTGTTCTTAACCTCTTAAGTCGACCCTCTACTTTTTCGAACATTCTGTTAAAAATCGCGCAACATTTCAGCGCCCTGATACTCATGCCAGGAATATAGTATATGCATATGATTCGTATGTGTGGATAGCAAACACTCTGACATTTCTAAAACTGGTTAAATCACGGCTGTGACTTTAACGGAGCGTGAGTTTCATCGAATAGCGCAGGAAAACCTGATCACTGAAAATGGAAATAAATATCCTTGCGCTTACTTCCAGGAATTGTTCAAAGTGAACCGAATTACATGAGACCGAGGTTTCAGCGCCTACAGCTACCACACGTTGTCTAGAGTCTTGTCATTTGATTCGCAATTAATTCTTGGTCTAACCGATTCAAGGGAACTCCTTCCCTCCGTTCTCCGACCGGATGTTTTGGTCGAGCTCTCTCGGCCTTGTTTTTTTCCAGACGACACCTATAGAAGTTACATAGCCTCCTGATGAATTTTATCGCTTATTAACGTGTACTAATACCTAAAGTTGCATTACAAAAGTATTTCGAAGTGTTTTGTGAAAGTTTATCGTCGACTTTTTGAATTTTAAAAAATGACATTACGTTATGAAATGCTCTTTTTTCCGTTTACAGTCTACATAGAACGATATCTAGGCTATATATGGACCGATTTAATCGAAAAAAAGATCCAATAGTGATTATAGGACATCTAGGAGTGCCAACAAAGAAGATGGTCAAAGGTAATGAATGTTTTATATTTTATTGTGTGGTTTGTGTAGCGCCGAATATGCTAATTATTTTGTTTACGTCCCCTGCGGGTCTTTTGTGGTGTTACATGCTATCAGATAATAGCTTCTCATGCTTTCGCCGAAAAGCATTTTAAAAATCTGACTTGTTGCCTGGATTCACAACGAGTGTAGCTTTAATTCAATACCCTGCATGTGTATTTTAATGAACGTTTGAGTTTTAACTAATACTATTAGCATTTAGCGTAGCGCATTTGCATTTCCAGAGCTCTAGATGGGACGCCTGCGTGCCAGGTAGGAGCAAGTGGTTTTAACTGACTTGCCTAGTTAAATAAAGATTAAATAAAGGTGTAAAAAATATATATATATATGTATATATATCTATAAAAAAACGGCCAAATCGGTGTCCAAAAATACAGATTTCCGATTTTTATGAAAACTTGAAATCGGCCCTAATTAATCGGCCATTCCGATTAATCGGTGGACCTCTAGTATGAATGAAGCACAGTGGCTAAGAAAACCCCCCTAGGAAGGCAGGAACCTGGGTAGAAACCTAGAGAGAAACCAGGCTCTGAGGGATGGCCAGTCCTAAAAAACATTTATTATCCTGGATACCTGAACTAGTGACTATCCGGGAGAAGAAAGAAAAAGCAGCACTCTGTTGCTGTGTAAATCTGATAGATTTATTGACGGGACAAACAATAGGCTTACGTTTCAGCATAAATTGGCTTCATCCATGCCTTGAGTAGGAAAACAATGGGAGGCCCCTATTTCCCGACGCAGGGTGTCCTGCTCGTTATGTCATTCAAACATGTCAATACTGTCAGTAGTATTAGCAACTACACAGGTTATTCAAACAAGAGCATGATCATCATTCAGGATTCCTACACATACATTCCACATGAAAAACCCAAAGACAACAAAAAGAGCAAGCAATGCAGATGTAGAGTCACAGTGGCTATGGAAAACTCCCTAGAACAGCAGGAACCTAGAGAGGAACCAGGCTCTGAGGCGTGGCCAGGCTTCTTCTGACTGTGCCGGGTGGAGATAATAAGAGTATGGCCATTAAGGCCAGATCGTTATGAAGTAGGTTATTATTATAAAAAATCAAATCAAAGTTTATTTGTCACGTGCGCCGAATACAACAAGAAATGCTTACAGAGAAATGCTAAATTACAGGCTCTAACCAACAGTGGGAAAAAAGGTGTGTGTGTGTGTGTGTGTGTGTGTGTGTGTGTGTGTGTGTGTGTGTGTGTGTGTGTGTGTGTGTGTGTGTGTGTGTGTGTGTGTGTGTGTGTGTGTGTGTGTGTGTGTGTGTGTGTGTGTGTGTGTGTGTGTGTGTGTGTGTGTGTGTGTGTGTGTAAAGAAAGTAAAGAAATAAAACAACAGTAAAAAGATATTTGAAAATAAGAGTAGCAAGGCTATATACAGACACCGGTTAGTCAGGCTGATTGAGGTAGTATGTACATGTAGGTATGGTTAAAATGACTATGCATAAATGATAAATAGTAGTGTAAAAAAGGGGTTGGCGGGTGGTAGGACACAATGTAGATAGCCCGGATAGCCAACGTGCAAGAGCACTGGTTGGTCGGGCCAATTGAGGTAGTATGTACATGAATGTATATTTAAAGTGACTATGCATATATGATAAACAGAGAGTATCAGCAGCTTAAAAGAGGGGTTGGGGGTGGGAGGCACATAATGCAAATAGTCCGGGTAACCATTTGATTACCTCTTCAGGAGTCTTATGGCTTGGGGGTAAAAACTGTTGAGAAGCCTTTTTGTCCTAGACTTGGCACACCAGTACCGCTTGCCATGCGGTAGTAGAGAGAACAGTCTATGACTGGGGTGGCTGGTGTCTTTGACAATTTTTAGGGCCTTCCTCTGACACTGCCTGGTGTAGAGGTCCTGGATGGCAGCTTTGGATGGCAGCTTTGCCCCAGTGATGTACTGGGCCGTACGCACTACCCTCTGAAGTGCCTTGCGGTCGGAGGCCAAGCAATTTCCGTACCAGGCAGTGATGCAACTGGTCAGGATGCTCACGATGTTGCAGCTGTAGAACCTTTTGAGGATCTCAGGACCCATGCCAAATCTTTTTCGTTTCCTGAGGGGGAATAGGCTTTGTCGTGCCCTCTTCACGACTGTCTTGGTGTCACGACTTCCGCCGAAGTCGGTCCCTCTCCTTGTTCGGGCGGCATTCGGCGGACGACGTCACCATCTTCTAGCCATCACCGATCCACCTTTTCTTTTTCCATTTGTTTTGTCTTGACTTCCCACACACCTGGTTTCAATTCCATCATTACATGTTGTGTATTTAACCCTCTGTTTCCCCCGTGCTTGTGCACGTTATGCTGGTGTGTCCCGGGTTTTGTTTTACCCATTTATTTATTGTTCTGTTTACGGTGGTTTTGTTTATTAAACTGCACCGTTGTAAATCAGTTTTTGCTCTCCTGCGCCTGACTTCTCTGTAGAAACATGAGTGATGCACTGCAACACATAACGAGATAGCCACTGAATGGGACATGCCCAACAAACAGACCTGAGAGGGCCAATTAGATCCTGTATGTTTATATTGAATACAAAATGGTAGGAGAGAAACAGCTCCACTAACATGAAACACAAAATAACAACCGATGAAGGAGGTTAATAAACAGTTGAAACACATTGGTTGAAATTAGGGATGACCGATATATCGGTGAACATATTGGAATCGGCCGATATGCCAACATCGGTATCGGTCCAATGTCTATTTAACTGGCCGCTAAAATTTTAAATATAGGCTATCAGTACCGGTTATAATTGTAAATTACTTGCAGGAATATCTGAATGCGGATGATGACTCACAATCTACATTGTTTTTCAGTTTGCTTTTTCCCACATTGTTTACTCATTGTTTAATCATCAACTCTAACTTGTGTTTTAC